>NW_027526287.1:314727-403007 GCF_048455015.1 Haemaphysalis longicornis
CAGGTAGAAATGTTGGAAGAAAATGCTGTGGGGTCATTCCGAGATGCGAAAACCAAAAGCTTGTAGTTCACAGCTGAGGTCATTTCAGCAAATTTAACACGGTGGTTTCGGCGACTGAGCTTTATAAGCCCTGGCTTTCTTGCGGTGTCTTTTTAATTACTTTGCTGTCATCATTTGTGAACATCCACCAGGAAGTTTACACAATGACAAATAACCAATTCTGGGTATATTTATCGCTCACAAACCGTGCAAGAACCAATACTACTTTCACAGAAAGCTGTTACGTATATACCGTAATTACCCGATTCTAACGCGCCCCCGATTCTAACGCGCACCCGATTTTCCAGGCAAAGAAACTGAAAAAACTTGCACTTCCGTTTGTAACGCGCAAGGAACTTTGTGAGCAAGAAAAACGAATGCGAGAGAAACGGGCGATTTATTCCCCGAAGTAATCTCACTCATCTCACTCCTCGTCGCTCTCTGCTGACCACAACATCTCGTCATTGGTGCCGTCAAGCGCGTTCGCGATGCCACACTTCTGAACGAACGTTCAACCATGTTAGATGGGATCGTGGCCCACGCCTCGCATGCCCATCGCGCGAGCTTCTCCAGAGGCATACGCTTCAGCCAACCGCTCGTTGTGAACGCGTGGGAGCCGCTCGTAAGCCGCGGAAGCGGCGCCCCTTCGTTGCCGCTGCTGCCATTGCTGTTATCAAGCACGCAAGTGTAATAATTTGACGATTTGGGTGAACGCCGAAAAAAAAGCCTAGGCGCCTAGATCCGAAAAATTGTTGCTGAAAGCTTTGGCGCCATCTTGAGATGGCGATGGCGATGGGTGGAACGAAATTTCAGCTGTTTCGGCTGTTTCGGTTTCGTATCCGATTCTAACGCGCATGCAATTTTTCGGCCTATTTCCGCGGAAAAAAGGTGCGCGTTAGAATCAGGTAAGTACGGTAGTGTCTGAATGTATAAGGCACATTCGTTTGCGTGTAATATGAGTATTAGAACATTGAAAGGTCACTCTGCCAATTAAATTCAGAGCTTGAGCTATGAGCTGCCAGTTTAATTTAATTACCTCTGTTTTTTTTTTTCACTACAAAAAATGCACTCGTTTTTTTTAGCTTTCCTAAGTCGACCAAAGCTCCTGCGCTTTAAAGGGTCATATTTTCTAACGAAAGGTAATTCAAGCTACTAGTTGTTACGCCTGAGTTCTAGAAAAGTCCGTAGAGACAAGTGGGTGATACCAGAAATGCATGTTGCTAGGCACCATTACGTGTAACTGAGGACATTTACCAGTACTAATAAATGATATGAGCCCAAGTGAATGTGACCCCAAGCACTAGTAAAAGTAAGCACACGTCAGCACGAGTGTATTGATAACATGTGAGTGCGAGTGAAGATAAACAAATGGGTACGGATTAGTACAGACAACTGTAAGTACGGGGGAGCATGAGAACAGAATTCCGAACGAATACATAGTATTGCATCTTAGTATTACTATAGAAGAGTACTTTAAACGCCAGGGCGCGCATAATTGCGTATGACTGATACTGAGCTCAATCGTTCTTATGGAGCTCAATCGTTCTTATGGAGTTAGCTGATGAGATAGTAGAGCATCACTGCAAAGGCTTTTGAGGCAGTTTCATTTGCTTTCGCAGTTTTGGTGACGTGAAGTTATTATATCATCCAAACATGAAAACTTCGACGTCTGTTACCTGTATGTTTTTCCACAACAAATGAGAGAGTTTTAGCATATCGTTACTGTGTTTGCGTTGCCATTTACCGTGTTGCCGGAGGCCGGAGTTTCCGTTTACCGGTGAAAACGATAGGACGCGTTTTAGCGAATCGTTTGCGGTTTGCGTACTACGGCCGTCGTTGTGCAGATAGCAATTCCTGATGAATTAGTCTCAAAGTAAATGGCGCATAATTTTGTTGCCCCTATCTATTCGCTTTCGTTTAGAGTAGCTTGAATGTTTCACTTTTTGGGTGAAGCGTTCACAATAACATCAGTTGTTTTGAGAATATTGTAGCCATCACCTCTGGGGATTTAAAAACAAAAACACAATTGTTGGCGCCATCTACTGAGTAGAATTGAAATGAAGGTGAACTTGAATTTACGCCCGCGCTGAATATCTCGGCAAGAAATAAGCAAGATATAATGCAGCAATTACTCATAACCTATCCAGCCCAATTTTTGAAGCCTAAAAGCACCTTGCGAGCTGAGAAACTTAACCGAACTACTTGAGGCGAGCGAGGCTAAGCCCGATTGGGGGCGGCCATTTGACTCGCCCATCTGAGAAAAATTGTCGTTTGTCGGGCTGCGGCCCATTTTACGCAAAAAAACGCAATAAACAACATCAACCAAGAATGCTTTTATCGGCTGCACCAAGAATAAACGTCGAGCGCACTGTATTTGATGCAACCAATACGCCAGGGCACACTTCGTCTGCTCAGGAAGCTCGCTGGCGACGGTAAAGCCTGCCCGATAAGTTACCGCTCGCGGTACCTCTCGCGCATGCGCAGTCGGCTCCCGCAATAATGCTAGACGGTAACGTAAACACGGTGGCGCTATGCTAAAACTCTATATCAAAGGCGTGATAGTAGTGACAGGATAAAATAACGTTACCACAAAATCTCTTTCTCCTGTGAGGGCGGTCAACGTTAAACAAGACGCAAGAAGAGGTTACGTACATGGACCATATCCCTGTTATGTCAGGAGACAACAATTATACTGAGTAACCCACCAGTATCCAAGTAAATAGTGGGGGTCCGAAGAAGAAAGAAAAAAAACCCGTTGCTCTTCAGTCTATGTGCAGTGTCCTCTAAACTGCTCTCCTTCTATTAAATTGCAAATACGTGAAGTACCCATAATTTTCTTCCTTCTGGATATTTTACCATTAGAATGGGGTGAAAATCAGGGCTATATTTGGGTCCTGAGCGCGTGTGGCTTTATCCTACGTAGCCCTTTAAATCTGCAAAGCCAAGCCTTACAAGCTATTACACATTCTCATCAATTACTGATGAATCAATGCGTCTTTTTTAACGAAGGTGTGGACAATCAATGTAACTTAACTGTTTAAAGTCAAGTTACTGTTTCACAATCCACTATTTTTAAGTAATTTTTACTATTGTTGTCTAGTGTGAAGCACAACTTCTGCAGCTTATATTAATCAGTTATTTTTGCTGCAAAAAATTATTCGGCTTCTATGTAATGCACGCTACGATGCATACACTCTTGAACGCAAAAATAATTTTATGAACATTTTTTGATAGCTAATCTCCAAATTAATCAAATTCCCTATCTGACTAGACTGTCTGAACGTTGCCATGTCCCTCACCCACGTACAAACTACAACTTGAAGATGATTCGGTATACCCTTCCGAAGTTGTTGAATGGGCTTGTATTTATAAATTTTGACATTAACTCCGCGTACTAAATCTATGCTATATAAATTGTTTGTTCGGAAAGAATATGATGTCTGGGATTAGTTTCTTGCTGTTTTCCGGCGATTTGTTGCATATATTTTCTTTTTAATCACTATTGCCTTCACGTCGTTATGTGCACTTGTTGATGCGCTATCTATTGTAGTCTTGAGTATGTTGTATTTCCGGTCCTAGTTTTGTTTGACACCCACAAGCTGTGTCTATGTATTGCGTTTTTAGATGCGACGCTCAGAGCATCTCTTGTCAGCGGCCCTGTCCTTCCTGCGTGCGTCCGTTGTTGTTGTCCGCAGCCACTCTCCCCCTCTCCTCTCCGATAGCGAACACTCTCTCGCGAGGGGCACTGGATTGGATTGGATTGGATTGGCTTGGCTTAGCTTGGCTTGGCTTGGCTTGGCTTGACTTCGATTTGAATGAATTGGATTGGATTTGGATTGGATTGGATTAAAGTGGATTGTGTTGGATTGTGTTGCGTCATAGCCGCGGCACGCTCTCTCTCCGCGGTCTCCTCTCCTTCGGGCGGGCTGCGCATATAACCGGTGTGCCGCTCTCCGGCGGCCTTTCGGTCGACGGTTGCTCTCCGCTTGCGCTTGAACCCCCCTCAGCGTCGCATCACACCAGGGTTCCCGCGAGGGGAGGTGGGCGTATTTTTTCCCCACCCCGCTGTTGTTTCTGACCGTGAAGGATGTAAGGCTCCGTCAAGTTGCTGAATGCAACTTTTTAATCTATTTTCCGCCATAACGGTGTACGTTTATCGAAATGAAAAACAAACAAACAATCAAACAAACTAAAACCAGGAGGCTATGAACCCGCGGACCCGAGGCTGGTGGAGAAGCTGTTGGCTCACAACTTACTGAGCTTTCTCTTGGGTGTAAGCAAATGCCCAAAGAAACGGTCCTCACTGAAAGCCGGATAAACACGCTGCTAACATGTACAAAACTCCTGCGGATAGCCCACAGGTAGGATGCGTGACCAGCGTAGGCCATTTGCTGAGCAACACGGCCCAGCCTCTTGTCTCCCGAGAGGACAGCACCACCCTTACCTCGCAAATGGATGGGCTGGACAAATGTCGGAGTCGCTGGACCCTCACCGCAGTTATCCACCACTGCAGGCCATTTATCCGCACTGTGACTTCCGCTTTCCACGCGGCCTCAACAACCGGTGTGAAAGAGTGCTGCACCGATTGCGCCTGGATCTAGCGTTTACTCGTAGTCTTGAGTTTTCGCAGTGTGTAGACTGTCGTCCGAAGACATTAGAACGTATAAGACTAGGCAAGCTCCGGCCAAAGCGTCTGTCGTACATTCCAATGAACGGTGGCTTTGCTGGGGAATTTTTATCGCTTATGCCCAAGTTAGAACCAGAGATTTGTGAAATAATGGAAGCACCAATTAGTGTGTGGAAATTAGAAAACGCAATAGATGATCTGAACACCTGTAAGTCACCCGGGCCACACGTGGTAAGCGCGGGATTTTACAAGGCTTTCAAAAGGGAGGTAGCGGTATCTTTATATGAAGTATTGGTGGAGGATTACAAATTACATGTTCTCCCGCAGTCGTTTAAGAAGACGCACATCATCTTGCTACCGAAGTGTGAAGATGCAGTAACATTACTGTCCGTAAAGGCGTATAGGCCAGTTATTCTAGCCAACGTCGACTACAAAATTTACATGAAAGTCTTAGCTGGACGGTTGCAAAACGTAATTCAGTTTTTCGTAAGAACGCATCAAACTTGCGGTATTAAGCATCGCACGATATGTACCAATGTGCACGTCGCCAGAAGTGTGTTAGATTGCTGTGATGCCTTCTCAGGTCGTGTGGCGATGGGGCAACTGGACCTTGAGAAGGCTTTTCACCGGGTGTTGACATACTTTTGAGAATCTTAGAATACACGAATGTTGGGCCTGTTATCTCGGAGGGTATAAAGATGGCGTATTCCGGATGCAAGGCGAGCATAATAGTTAACAAAAATTTAAGTGAAGGAAAAAATGTTGATTGTTCGTTAAGGCAAGGTTGTCCGTTATCGCCACTTATTTTTGTGTTGTATCTCGAGCCTTTCTGTATAAAAATAATCAAGCATGGGGGTTCACATTAAAGAACACTGAAGTAAAACTGCTCGCATACGCAGATGATATAGAGGTTTTCTGTCGTGATCAAAAGAGCATAAGCGAAGCAGTTAAGGTGGTTAAGTCCTTTTGTGAAAAATCTGGGGCTGTAATTAACTGGCATAAATGTTCGGGATTTTGGCACGGGAACTTGTGCTCAACCCCTGCCGTTTTTGAATGCATACAATATACCACGGCACCAACAAAATATCTAGGGGCGCCTCTAGAGCAATATAGGGATAGCCGAGACTACTGCAGTAACGAGGCCGAAAAGTTGAAGGGCAAAACCAGAAACTGGCAAGGGCGCAATTTTTCTATGTTTGCCCGTGCCACTATCTGCATTTTTTTTTTGTTAGCCAAAGTGTGGTACGTGCTGCAAGTGTTGTGTATGTCACGTGCTAATGTCCAAAAAATCCACAGAGTATTTGTTGTCTTTATTTGGTCTTCCAGCTGCGAAAGAACCAGTCACTCAAATATTTTTCGGCCAGTCAAAAGGGGAGAACATGGTCTTTGTCATTTATTTTTACAGACAAGTTGTCGCAAGGTTTTTTTTTTTTTTTTGTGCGGGATCAAAAAGACGCCTTCTTGCGCACTGTAATTTAGGTGCGATTGAAAAATGTGCTACCTGACTTTGTCGAGTCCGCAAGTGATATTGTTTGCAGGGGAGTTGCAGGATATTTACGAGAAGTGGCTCTGTCTGTTTGAATTCTTGAAGGTACGGTTTTCTTTCGAATACCTGTGTAGTGTTTCCAGGAAGCGCCTGTACAAAGATGTAGGGGAGATGTAGGGGATGTTTGTTTACCGGTGCCACTGTATATGTCCTCATACGGTACAGGCCCTGAGTTTGATGTTTCAAGGAGCGTGTAAAGTATGCCGGTGAAACCTGCAATGTTGTCCTTTTTTTAACTACACAGTCAAACCCTTCCCGTAAATACTTGGTTAGCAGAAAGAGGCATTTTTGTGCAGTGGACAACAGACTGAAGTCCGTGCAAAAAGCCGGAAACTATTAATCAGCCTTCATAGACTGTTGGGGCCCAGTGTTCCACTGGGACGTCCACCAATGTACGTTAAAGATAGACTTACCCATAACAGCCCACGGAATTCGGTTCCTACCCGTGAAAAATGAGGGCGGTGTTCCGTACAATTTGATCATGCTCCTCAGCCTTCATAGTATAGGGAGGACGAGGAATGCGGATATCAATGCCCGGCCCATCAGGGAAAATTTCGTCGAAAGCGTACAGTATATACGGAAAGTGTTTCGTGCAGAGGATGAGCCCCCTGAGTGGTTGCCTGTGCTTGACGATTTAGTGTGTCTGAGAGTTTTAAAGCCACTGAGTCAGCCAAGCAGCGTTGACAGATCATAACAATACGACAGGATGTGTGATGTACTGTAGAAATGTCGAAGCAGGCAATAAATTAAAAAAAGTTTTAGTATAGAGGATCTTTCTTAGCTCAAGGACGGAGGCTCGATACTCGAATCCCAAGGACGGGGGCTCGATACCGGCCCGGCCTCGGTTTTTTTTTTCATCTTTAAATTGAACTATAATTTTTATGGCTTAGGTTAGTGTTGGTGTGCGTTAGGTCATGTTATGTTATGTTTAGGTTAGGTTGTCTAGCTTTACGTTATCTAGAGCGATGTAGTGCTAGACGCGGCAATTTTGTAATAAAACGCCGCTGGACGTCTATATAGTGGAATGGTTATAATGCCGTAGGATGGCACTCTAGACACGACCATGCGTTTCAGCTAGGTTGGGACGATTCCCTCCTGTGCCGGACTTTCACCGTGCGGGAGGCTGTAAATCACCTATTGTGCGTGTGCCCTCGATTCGCTCCTGTGCGAAAAACTGCAGCGAGCTCCCTCTTGTGTTCTTCATGGAGTCAGGCTTGAACTTTGTCATTTTCTTGGGCCCTGGGCCAATAGTGCTGACAGTACCTTGGGTACAAAAGTTCTTCTCCGGTTCCCACGAGACTCTTAACTGATCAAATCTCGCTAAAGCGTAGAAAGCGCAAGTGTCTCATAATATGTATTCTTTCGGGCTGTGGTGTTAATATATTTATTTTTTTGGGTTGGTGTTGTTAATGTTTGTTTCTCGTTGTTAACGTTTCTTGTTTGTCTTCTTCCTGCCGTACCCCTAATGTCTCATATTCCTCACTCATCGTTGTAGTCACCCCAATCTGGTGAAGCAAGCCTTCCCCTAGCAGGGCTGATCTCACCAGTTCACATAAATCTCTCTCTCTCTCTCTCTCTCTCTCTCTCTCTCTCTCTCTCTCTCTCTCTCTCTCTCTCTCTCTCTCTCTCTCTCTCTCTCTCTCTCTCTCTCTCTATCTATCTATCTATCTATCTATCTATCTATCTATCTATCTATCTATCTATCTATCTATCTATCTATCTATCTATCTATCTATCTATCTATCTCTCTTTCTCTCTCTGGGAAGGCGTATTCCTGGCATTAAGTGCATTATATTTGAAGCTCCGTTGGCGTGCAAGATAATATTGTATCTTTCTGCTAAATCGGCTTTTCATCCTCCTTAATGAGTGTTTCAATGATTAAGCGTTCACCGCAATAGCAAACATGGAAGAGTTCATAACGGTGAGAGCTATCCCCGCACTTGTAGTAGATCGTTTTATCTTTAAATGCAACATTCTCATAAGTTTTAATTAGCATATTTTTTGCGACAATTTAA
This sequence comes from Haemaphysalis longicornis, assembly GCF_048455015.1. NCBI lineage: Eukaryota > Metazoa > Arthropoda > Arachnida > Ixodida > Ixodidae > Haemaphysalis > Haemaphysalis longicornis. Next base: position 322,955 of record NW_027526287.1, read on the forward strand.
GAGATTCTCAACCCCTGATTATCTTCCTTCTTCCCTAGAGTTCGGAGCCGTATGTACCTTTAGGCGAAGGTTGCACCAACTCTACGGACTGCGTGTCCGGTTGCTGCCTGCTGCAAGGGAATGCTGATGATGAGTGGAATATACCTCATTGTGCGAACAAGGGTAGATCCGGCAGCTCCTGTGACTTAAAAACGCATACGGACGACGGTGTATATAATGCACTATGCCCATGCGAACCAAACAGTAAGTGGGCTCCCAAAAAAAACACAAATAGTTTTCGTCGAAAAAAAGTACGCAAAAACTGATCATTTCCCGGAAATCAGATATATTTCTAATTTTTTATATCTTTATATATTTTTAATAAACAGGAAGATCGGCGCTATCATCATTATTAGAAGAAGAAGATGAGCTGAGCTTACTTCCTCGCTCAGTCGCTTTATGGGCTTCTACTTCTTTTTAAGTGGCATACAAATATAGTGTGTCGGCGTCCAGCCGTCGACGAACGATTCACAATTCCCGATTGAAAAACGGTGGTAATTTATTTTTTCTTTCCCATATATATATATATAGTGATTAGCAGTCAAGAAAACCTCGGAAAGCAAAGGGGAGAATGTGGTAGGCCATTGAAACAGATAAAGAATTGCGAAATACAGAAAGAAAGTGGAGACAAAATGCCCGCCGGGTGGGATCTGAACCGCCGACCTCCAGAATATATATATATATATATATATATATATATATATATATACATATATATATATATATATATATATATATATATATATATATATGGGAAACAAAAAATAAATTACCGCCTTCGGCTATCGAAAAAGCACAGAACGAACTCAGAGGTTTTTGAGGTTTTTAAAGGCGGAAGTCTTTCTTGGGGTACTTAAACGCAGAAATTTTGGTCTGTCACTCTGTCTGTATGTCTGTCTGTGTGTGTCTCGATTCAGCCAGCCGGCCAAAGTGAAACTTAAAGGAGCCATGAAGAGAAAACACAAGTTTGGTTCATTCAAAAGATTGTCTCGTTAGAATCATACTGACACCACTTTTAACGTAAACTTCGCTCAAATAAGCTACATAATTAGGAAAAACGGGAATGGTCATGCGACCCACCAGCTCATTTCCCGCAACAGAACCTATGTCGTCACATGAGCTAAGCTCTGCGATTGGCGGAGGCTGGCAGAAGCAGACGCAAATTAGGTATAACTTACAAACTAGACGAACGAGCGATTTGCGCTTAAATTTAGGGCACATTCTTTACAAAGCAATAAGAATGATGGGACAAACAGTGGAAGTTACGAAAGCACATGTAAACATAGAAGTACTGATGCGTTCTGCTGTTCGTACTGCGCACAGCATGCTTGGTTTCGCTGCACAGCGAGCACTACGGGGCTTGGGGTTGTCTCAGACGACACTGGCCGATTGACGCAAGCAACGGTGCCTTACGTGACCCCATTTGTCGAGCGAGCACTGTTTCAGGAAACGAATATTTTCTCCCAGAACAAAAACAAGCCAGGTTTAAATGCGGGCAAAAACAAACCAAACGCTTGCCACGGTATGGTGGCGCCATCTAGGTTACGGAACGTAAAGAAACGCGGGAACAAACACCGCTGTACAGGGCAGAGACAACCTTTGAACGGTCCCGTGCCGCCGCAATTGGGCCAACGGGCTCAACGCGTTATTCTTTTCGTTTCCCACGAGACCTAGCAACGCGAAACAGACAATATGATTCAAACTTCTTCAGTAAACCGCGTTCCGGCGATAATTTTAGCGCGGTTTTGACACAATGACTTGCTTCGGCGGCGAGCGAGCAACCGAAAATGGCGGCGCCAGCGTATACGTGTCTCTACCCTGTACGGCGGATGCGTGAATGAAGGTACTCTAGGCTGCAGAGCGGTCGGTTTCAGTGATGTCACTTGGGACCACGAAAACGCCCGATTGAGCGAGAAAATCAAAATTTTAACCTAAATTGTTTGATTTCTCAGTGAATAAAGCACCGTTTGTATCCGGACAAGCGCTGGGGGCACTATAAAACACGAAATCTTTCGAATAAAACCAACTTGCATTTTCTCTTCATGGCTCCTTTAATCTACGCAATAGTCTTATACACCCACAGCCAAATCGAAATGTCCATGTCCGAACAAGATATTACGCAATAGTGAGGCAGAAAATCAATACATAAGAGATATTTGCAGTGTTCCGTTATTTAAAAATGCACGGACGCTTGGTTTCTGAGGTATGAAATGAAATATTACATCAACTGCAGAAATTAGTCGCCTGCTGTTACCCGCGCCACTGCACCTCCTGGTGGAATTTTAAGAGATCAAACGGAAGCAGAAAGGTTCCACTAAGATAGGTCCCACATTCCGCTTGGACTGCACGCGGAGTAGGGCAACGTGGTTCTATAAACATTTTAGTAGGATGCCTCGAATCACGCGCACAATGAGAGGTGAGCGGGAAAGGGATGGGAGGCGTTTACATAGCAGAGGCGGCAGTCGACTATCGTCTTTCGTCGACAATTGCAACAAAAGAGCAGGTACGCGGCCATTTTTTTCTCTAGAGGTACCTTACTTTGTACGACCATTCACGTAAACATTCGAATATTCACGTGTCGGATCATTCACGTGTGCGACCATTCCCTTATGCCAGGAGGGAAATGGTAGGGAAAGAGCATCATGGGTGGGCGGGGGAGATACCAGGGCTCATACAGCAGAGGCGGAAGAAGAGCACCGTCATTGGACGACATTTGCACCGAAGGAAGCAGATATGGGGCCAATTTTTTTGTTGGAAAGTGTTTTTTCTTGACCTTAACATAGCTAAAAATATGGCGAGCCTCGAAACAAAAAAATTTCAGCGATAGATTGAATAACTTGTGTTTTATAGAGAAGAAAGTTCCGTGCCGTTATTCCCGCACTCTTGTTACGCGAACCGGTTTTTTTTTTAATTTTTTTTTTTTAAGAGGAAGTTTTTTTTCTGCAAACTAACTAAACATATATTATTCCCTGTGCACAATAAGTTATATAAAACGTTTTCTCCTAATTAATGCCAACCGAACGCACATGCCACATCTTTCGTGAAAACACTCCAACTAGTCCCTAGAACATCGTCAGGCCTTGGTGAGAAAGAGGATGGTTAATCGTCATTATTTCATGTGTTTTCCTTCCGCCTGTGTGCTTTCGTGTGTTTTCATGTCATGTGTCATGTGTTTCCCTTCCGCCTTCAGCGTGCGTCAAAATTGTGGATCGCGTTAAAGATCCCCTGTTTGGCTTTTTAATTTCCAGCCCTCCTCTGCAGCGCTGCGCTCACCGGAAGGGTACTTTGAACGTACAAACCCCTAAGTTTCAAAATAATTTCAAAGTTGTTCAAAACACTACTTATGCCATCTTCGTTTTCAGTGAAGTGTGTTGAGGGAAAGCATCCTGAGTTTACGGATGAAGGAAAATATATCGGAACAAAATGGAAAAGCATTTGCCAACCCCAAGGCCTGCGCCCAACGAGGAAAAAGCCCGATGAAACGGTAAGACCGCGGGAAAATCAAGACTTCGGGGCTATTTAGGTATAGAGCAGACCATTCTCCGCCTGAATACCTGATGTCATAGCCCTTTCCATTACCAAGGCTCTGACACATTATTAAAATTAACATTATTAAAACATTATTAACCCTAAATTCATCATTACACAAGCCTGGAGTATAAGTGAGTGAGGCAAACTAACACAAGGATTCGTAGGGAGACAGGTTCCATGTAATTTCTTCACAAGTATGTCTGCAAAAACATCATCAGTACGGCAAAATTCCAAATCTTGCACTATATGCGTAGCTCGCCCTACAGTTAGCCTCAAAATAATAGCGGTACTTGCTAGGATAGTGCAAATGTACATAATGAGCGAAAAGAAACGAAGGAAAACTATAGTAAACTGAAATAACTCAACGTATTTGGCTAGTCGTAGGAAATGGGGCTATGAAAACTTCGTAACAAAAGGAAGGCACGTAAGAAGGTTGTGTATTAGCCGACAATTTCCTGAATTTCTGCACGTTGCATTTCTGATGTCCAATTCTGAAATTGTGTATACTGTGCTCCCCTGGATATCATTGCCATTTATCTGCTCGTTAGAGCTTGTTCGTTCGGACGCTGTGCCACGACTGGTGCCTGTTGGCGGTCGACTGCAGCGCTTTGTCGTCTTCCACCATGTTGGCCGTCGTCACATCAGGTATACGTCGCGGCTTATTGCCATCGTCTTGTAGGCGCCTCACGTCATGGCTACACAACACCGAAAGCTGGTAGGTGCGTTGCGGGGTCTGTTATTCGGGACGTCGCTGCATTGTTAAAAGTATCGAATTTCCTCTAGAAGCTGTTGATTTCAGTTTCCTCCGCGTGGGCTGGGGAGCTTACCAGAGGCTAAGTCACAAGTGGTGCAGCGGCTCGCTGATCAGTATAGAAGGCTGGAGAGGCCACGGATGAAATGAACTGAGCTAGGTGCTCGACGATCTCGTTTGAGTGTTTGATTGTGAACTCTATTGGCGGTGAGATGTTTGAGTGGCGCCCCCTGGCTCTGACGTCGGCTTAGGGACTCTCCGCCGCTGTCGTCTGCTACGCTCCGCTTGTGAGGGACAGCAGTGTCTGTGGTAGAAATCGCCCGCTTTGTTGCTGTATTGCGTTAAAAAGCGTGTTTCTAGTGATTCAGTTATTTTGCCAGCTTCTGACGCATCTGAATAATTTGAAGCTCTATCCCCCACAAGTTTGCAACACACGAGGAGATGGAGAACAACTTTCTTCAGGGCATCGGTCAGAATATCGTGTGTAACTCGTCTTTTCTAGCTTATTCGCGGGGATCAGCGATCAGAGCTTCTCGATAAGTATTCAAAATGCGTAGGCTTCCCTGCAGTATTTTTGAGATGCTCTTATGAAGACTCAACTGTCTAATTCTACGTACCAAGAAGCGGCCCCTACACGCGCATCGCACAGCAGGAAATAAAGCGGCTGTCTTCTATCTATTTCGTTGTTGTTATCAGATGAATGTTTCTTGCTTTTTTTCTGCCCAACGCATTAATTTTTCTGCACCGTCACAAACGTCTTATTAGGAGGTTTGGAGATGCTTGGGAGGCTCACAAAGATCGTGTGGATATTTCCTTCATGTTGTATGGCATACATTCCCTTCTTCACAAATTGGCTTTCATTACGGCTGCGTGCAAGAAGGTGCATATCCGCAGCGTGCTTTGTTTATTCACATGCAAATACAATGAGAAGGTTTGTGCTACGACACCGCGATCGCGCCCTACACAACGTTGTCCACAGTACTCGAAGGCGGCTTTTGTGCTCTGAAGTTCTATCATAACCATCGTTATCATAACGAACTGACTCTCAACCTGAACAATGATGACATGATTACGGTGTTGAAGGCAAGATATACTCGCTAACTAACGCAATAAATAGAATACTTCATATATTACAAGAATCGAAACCGATGACTAATTCCAAGCCGCTCTTTATTGCTTTCCAACCCTTCCAGGCGCAAAGAACAAATTCTATTCCACTCGGGATGACGTTCCATGAATTGAAGAAAATCACTTTTACTCTCTTGTCCTGGACTGAGAACCCGGCCCGCTGACCAGCTCGATTTAATTTTCAGTTTTCTCTTCCCCCCCTCCTTCTCCTCCTCTTGAGTGCACTTTTCCAATAACGCATATCCGAATATCGGGAAGATATATGGCTGTGGAAAATGTACTGAGATGTCCCTCCAGGTCTGAACAATCATAGTCTTACTGTATCTTTAACGTAGACGTGACTCGTTTTGCTCAGTAAACCTCCATACTGGTTAGATGCCTGGTATAAAATTAGCACGCGCCTGTATACACAGTGGGTTATTTGGAACTCAACCTGCAGTTCTTGCGGCCCATAGTGCATGTCGGCAAACCTTCATGCCTTGACACCGCAAAGTGATGTGACACAATACGTTGGAGCGTTCGGCAAGGTTGCAAAAACTGTTTTACCTCACAAATGATTACCGGGAATCGTAATGCCTTCTGCCAAAGCCAACAGCCCCGAAGGCCTGGAATTTGTTTTGGTCTTCCATTTTCGCTGTTGTCGGTAATTAGCAGCTGACTGTTCCCTTTCTTCGAAAGATTGCTTAATAGAGAAGCTGACCCCTTGCTCCGACTCTTCGCGCTCCACACAGGACCGGCTTCGCAAGGAATGTGGCGACGCCGGCAAGGTTTCTTCTATAGCGGTATCCAAAACCATACTTTAACTGGCACCATGAGCTAGTGTATGCGATTTTAAGCCTATTATTATGATAAAAAGCTACCCACACGCCAATTCTGGTGCGAACAAGCATCAGATATTGACCGAGCGCAAAGAAACAGCAGGGAGAGCGAGCCTGAGTGAAGCAGACGACAAATGCGAGACTCCCTAAGCTGACGTCACGGAGGCGCGCTTCGCAGCGCCACCCGTGTTCGCGCTCACCGCCAATAGGGTCAGGAGCCCTCGTCATGCACTCAAAGTCTTTTCCTCCCGCCCCGTCAGCAGACATTGTAACACCGTCTGCTTAAAAATAAAATCTTCTTCTTCTTCTTCTTCTATATGTAAGGGGCACTATGAGTCGACGGAGAAGCCTCGCAGGCCCAGTCACTTGTAGGGGAGTACACGGCAGATGTGTCCTGCTGCTCTGGAGCAATAGCACAACGGATGACGATCAGATATTCACCACACGTCGGTTTTTATGCTAGGGGAGTGTTGCAGTATACGGGCCCGGGTGTGGGACCAATGATGTCAGCACGACGATGCCACCTGGCGACTGGTGGCGGAGGAACATAGACGACGAACAGAAGCGCCGTAAACCATGGATTGGGACTCGATAATTGCTCCCAAAGATGGTCAAATCGCGAGTGCTTATTGGAGTGTTTTAAGGACGTGTCCATGAGGGAAGCTACTCGAGTTTGGGAAGCAGTTGTGGAAACATTTTCTAAACTGCTTTATAAACCACAGCGCGCGTGGTTTCGCGTACTGTGTCAGACGCGACTGCCGTGACGTCGGCGATAAAACCCTCATGGCGACAGTTTGGTGGTAATATGGCCATGAATGCTGGACGAGGGTTCATTCAATTGCGACAGTCTCAGTCGCGGTGACTATCGTTGTCGCGATTGTAACAGAACAGTCCGCCCAATCGTTATTTTTTCACAGCCCGAATCAGAAACCACAGTTTCTTTTCTTGCTTGTTCATTTTCACGCATTTGTACTGTATTAATTCGATATAAAGTAGCAAACCAAGCCCGTTTCAGGCTGACCTCTCTGCCGTCAACAAGACTGAATGAATTTATTGTATTGTACCATATCAGGTTCTGCTGGCCGTAACGATCTGTTTATTGCTTAAACGAACTGTACATGGCTTTTATTGGGGTGTCGCGTGCGAGCCTGCAGCTGTAATTGCGGCACGTTTCTTCGGCACGAGACTAGCGGATGCCTTCAAAATCTTCTTGAAGAAACTACAGGTCATGAAAAAGCTCTCATGGTTTCCGAGCCAAATGCGACCAGTCTTCCACGTAAAAAAATAATTTGCCTTTGTATTTTTCCGCCGTCGCAACTGGTAATCATCCTTACCATCTCAAGTTATTCTATAGTCGTTCCTCATTATCCACCGAAGGTATCTCTTGAGGAGAGTCATAAAATAGTAACGATTTTCGGGGTAACTGAGGGACCACAGCAGGGCTATCAGCGTCGGTCAGGGGACACGTTTACACGGCTGCGATAGAAGCTCATTGCCGCGTGGTAGCGCAGCGACTAGATGACGCCTCCAAGCCTGTTGACACTGGGATTTCGCTGGGACTTGCAAACGCACCTTGCCGTCCATGTTACGGCGACACGTGGGGAAATGGGTCACTGCCTCTCAGTCGCAACTCTTTCAACGTAGTCATAGAATCATTGCGGCGAACGGCTTAAGCTGTTTTTATTTCAAACGAGATTGCCGCAAGTGGCGTAGCACCAGAAAGGATACGCGGACGCTCGGCTTCCAGCCCTGAATAAAATAACCCTACGCGGCCAAGCACCGGCTACAAAACATGAACACAGCTATGCGAGGATATTATGATTGGGGCCTTTCATATCAAGAGTATGGGCATTCTGGTATTGCAGGAGGAATTCTCACATGTAAAAGCAGCTTGTGGAGCATGGAGAAATGCGTCTAGGTTGAAGGCTACAACGGGTCCAGGAGGTCCACTTTTCGTTAGCTGCAGGCAACGATCGGTCATGGTGCGGGCGATCCGGGCTTGACTCGCTTCGGTAAACCCCAGCACCCAAAGTCACCATGTTTTTTTTTTAAACGTTTCTTCGATTTTGCTGTCGGCCATTTTCCGAAGCATCGCTTCGCTTTATGCGCCGGACGACGGATTTTTGCTTAATGGTGAAACTGACGCTTTCTTTTCATTACTCAACAAATTTTATTTGTCAGTGCCTTCAAATTTTTTAACATGCATTTTGTATTGTTCTAGACTGAATATCAAGCAAGATTGTGAGTATGTCCCCAGCTATACGCGTGTAGCTCACGGTTTGCGCTTACGTTACATAATAAGCCTCTAAGATTTGCTGCCAGTATGTGCGTTGTCTTTACCTCCCGTCCGCAATATCTGTGGACGCAGTTTCAAGATACCCAAGTGACTAAAACCATTCAATGGGATGCTCTTGGCTATTACAAATATTCTTTCGTGTAACTGCAATCACTAATTTCGCTACACATCTTTTCGTTCTCGTGAGGAAGACACAACCTGACTTGTTGTGCATGGACTCAAAGGAGTGCGATACGGGTTGCTGTGTATTCAACTTAACTTCCGGAAAATCCAAGTGCGAGAAGCTAGGCACCATCGGGAGTCTGTGCGACGAAAATAAATACAAAAACGTTTACATCGATTACTGCCCCTGCAACGAAACGTGTAAGTGGGAACCAGTCTTGTATGAATCTGAAATATACTGATACCAATACACAGTGTGTATTATTCATCACTTTGTGTTTATTAGGCTGAAAAAAGTCAAAACGATTAGAGAAATCGTAGAAAACTTTATGAACAAGTTCTGAGAAAAAAATATGTACGTAAATACCGAGACTTTTGTATATGCTTAATTAGGAGAGGCCAAGATATGTGTATGTCCGTCTTGTCGAGCGAATAATGCGGGGGCATAACCATAAAACTTTAAGGGGTTTGATATTCAGGTATTCAATAGGAGTTAAGTCAAAGTTTATTCTCTAAAGAAATCTGATTATACCCGCAGCCAGGTGGATGGTTGTATACATCCTTCGAGGGCGTCAAAAATGCAACTTGGCAGGTTACAAAGAAACTGTATTGTAGAACATTGCTCTAGGAAAACGACCGGAAAGCGCCAATAAACTGGTACATTCTTCCAGCTATTCAATATTCCATTCAACAGCAGATCTCATCGTTAGATAAACTGTATATGGTAACTTCACGTACGTATATATATATATATATATATATATATATATATATATATATATATATATATATATATATATATATTGTATATATTGCCGGGACCCATGCATTGGGTTTGTTTACAGTCGAGTCCAATTATGACGATACATTTTATAGCAATATATCGGATATATCGATGGAATCGGGTTACAGCAAGCACCGACAATGCGAGGTTCCACCGGCTCTCCACGCCAAACACGCCGACACCATGCGCCGCGATGCGCCACGCATCCCGTCAACTCCACAGATTACGACAAAGTGAGAGGCGGAGGGGAACAGTTCTTCGAAACACACCTCCCTATGCCGCCGCTTTGGCCCCGTACCCGTTCCTGCTGCTTTGAATTTGACTGGGTACCTCTTCAGCTATCTCCGTTTTTCCGCGGATCAGACGTCAGGGCCGATGTTTTGGAAACGTCTGAGTGCTCACTGAAGAGGTGATCATTGCGCGGATACGTGCTGCGGACAGCGGTGGCAGTGACAACTCTGACGAAGCGGTTGCACAGCCTACTCGGATAGTACCTCCGCACGAGGGCCAACGCATGATAGTCTCTCAGGGACTTCGGTTCCCCCGAAGACCCTTCGCTCAGTTATAGGCGAAGCACGTCTAGATGCTCTTGGAAAAGATGTGCGCCAGCTTCATGTGCAGCAAACAAAGCTGACCGCGTATGGCTTCTTTTCTACAAATAGCTCGCAGTACAACCTTGCTTGCCTGCAACTAAAATGTTTTGAGCCCTGCTACCTCTTTTTATTTAGCAAACTGCATATAACAATCATCGGTTATAACGATGGACTTTCCTTGGCACTTGGATATTGTTATAAGTGGACTAGATATACTTGTGTTTTGCTTTTGCCGGCTGGCTACGCCGGCCTATGTTATCGCTGTTGTCTCTGTGCCAAGGGAGACGCGTGTTCCGTTCTTTATTTCCGTGCCGCATTGGTTATCTCTTCTAATAGGGAGAGCGTTCCAAACGAATGTGAACAGCCTAGAATAATTTTTGTTGATCTACAGTGTTCTGGATACAATTCGACTATTCCAGAAACCCTCGCGCCGAGGGATAAATTCCCGCTGAACAGATACCGCGGCATTCTAATCGCCGACACAAGTCTACGCACGTCACTTTGTTGACTGCTGTTTCGTCTTTGGCTACGTGACAATATATGTATATATATAAAGACAGAAATAAGGGTTGGCAGTCAAGAAAACCTCGGAAAACAAAGCGGAGGTTATGCTAGGTCATTGAAACAGATAAAGAATTTGGAAAGAAAGTGAAGAAAAAATGCCCGCCAGGTGGGATCCGAACCCAGTTCGGATTCCACCTGGCGGGCATTTTTTCTCCACTTTCTTTCTTTTTTTTCAAATTCTTGATCTGTTTCAAAGACTGCCAACTCTTATTTCTGTGTTATATATATATATATATATATATATATATATATATATATATATATATATATATATATATATATATATATATATATATATATATATATATATATATATATATATTGAGAGGACAAGGTTCACCGGAGGGACCGATGTTCGGGGCGACCAATTTAATCGGAGGCGCGAGCGAGGAACGCGCGAGTACACACCCTGATGCTGAGTATTTACAGAGATAACGACGAAGTGCCAGAGCCCGTGCGCTAATGATGGTGATAATGTACAGATGAAGAGGAAGCACAGATGGCAGTCCGAAAATGCCACACCAAGAATTACTGTACCAACCGTTGCCGATAGATTGACCAAGGATGCTCACACTTTTCCGTAACCGGTAGATTGCCAAAGATCATCACACTTCCCGTGCGAGCCGTGAAATGTACTGCTCATGGGTTGGTGCGTCGGAGGAAACAGGAGCGGAGAAGAGTGTGGACCCGAAGGTATAGGAAGGTGAGCGGCCGAAGACGAGAAAGAACGGAGAGTAGCCAGTAGTACGCTGTAGTGCAGTGCTATAAACAAAACTGACAAAGGGGAGGATAATGTCCCAGTTGCGATGGTCGGGTCTTTATCACGGAGCAAGAATAAAACAGGAGGGGAAACTGAGCTTCCTGGGCAGCCTGATAACGTCACAAGCACTTGGCGAACGTCAAGTTTCCGGCATCTGGCGGCAAGCGAAGAAAGTGCGCGGTCATCGCCACGGCCGGCGCGCGTTCTGTTCGCGCCCGCCCGGTCCAACCCGGCCGCAGCATCGCGTCGGCATTTCGCCGGGCCGCCGAAACATGCCGTGCCCGAATCGAGAGTGTGTGGGCTCTTCTGCGCTTCCGTTGGCTGAAGAGCCCGCCTTCGCGATTAATTTTCTGTCAAATTTAAACCGGCCGGTACGAGCGAATAAAAGGGGCGTTTTCTTTTAATGCGTAAGCAATCTTGCGCGAGCAGCAAGCCCAAAATACAAACCTGTAAACGCACGGCCTTATCTCGCATGCGATGCGCTCCAAGCGAGTTGAGTGCACCAGCCATTTTATTGGTTATGCGACAGTGCACTGAAAAGTGCCAGCATCACCGGCATTGCGGGAAGATGACGCGCGCACGCGCGCGCGCGCGCTACGTCCGAGATAAACGCGCGTTCCGTCCCCGCGTCGCGCAGCAGCTCGAGCGCATATCGATTCACGCCTTGTGGCGTATGCTGTAACAACAGTATTGCTTTTATACATTCAACCAGGTGTCGCTGTCAAATTGTTCGCCGCCGCAGCTTCGGAGCTCCTTAGGTCGCCGTAGTTATCATTGTGACATTATCTGGTCGCGCGATAGGGCGGGCGCAATGGGCGCTTCCTCTCCTATATATTCTTGCTCCGTGGTCTTTATACATAGAGATCATATCAGAAAGGGATCGGTGGAAACATTCCTGTGGAAGTTAAGCCGTTGGCCTGGTGATGGTAACCGGAAGTAGACTTGTGCACGATGTTGGAGGCACGCAGGAGCTCTTCAACCATTATTCCCATGAAGGTTCTCTCTCGGTCGCTAAGAAGTATGCGTGGTGCCCCATGGCGCAAATTGATGCGATGTAGGATGAATTCGGCGACTTATACGCTGTCCCGGAGCGTAAATGTGCAGTTTTAGCATATCTTGTCAAGTGATCGACCGCTATCACTATCCACCGGTGACCGGACTTCGGGATGAGCAAAGGTCCATACAAGTCGATTCGGACAGTCTGGAAAGGCGCGAAGGGACAAGGTAAGGGCTGAAACAAACCGGTAGGTTGGAGCCGGGGAACGTTTGCGACGCTGGCAATATGCACACGAGGAGACGTATTTTGCGACAGCTGTTGATATCCCAGGACAGAAGTAGCGGCTACAGACTCTCTCATAAGTCTTCGCAAATCCAAGGTGACCAGCCATCAGCCATAGCATCATCGTGACAAGCTTCCAAAATAGATGCGCGAAGGGAACTGGGTACGACAGGGACCCATTTGTGGCAGGTAGGGTGGTGGTTGCGACGGTGAAGCGGGCCATGCAAGCGCTGGAACTTGTCGATTTGACGGCGAGCACGGCTGTTAGGAGGTAGTACGCGGCCGGTAAGGTAGTCAATGATAGGACCACAGTATGCGTCCACCCTCTGCGACGAAAGAAGCTCTGGAGGGTCTTCCATGGCAGGAGGCGTAACCGGTGCTATTGGGAGTATGGTTTTCGGGACCTCCACAGCAGGTGAAGTAATTGAGGTCAGTTGGCATCGAGACAGGGTGTCGGCATCGAGATGTTTCCGGTTGGACTTATGTGTGACGACGAAATGATACTGCTGGACGCGGAGAACCCAGCGTCCTAGGTATCCAGACAGGTTCTTGAGGGAAGACAACCAGCAATGAGCGTGGTGGTCAGTTACGATAGTGAAGTGGTGGCCATAAAGGTATGGGCGGAATTTTTGAACAGCCCACACTACTGCCAGACACTCTTGCTCCGTGATGGTGTAGTTTTGCTCAGCACTTGTCAGTTAACGACTGGCGTAGGCAACTACTCTCTCCTGATTCTGGGCGTCCGCTGGAGAAGGACAGCGCCAAGGCCATGACCGCTGGCGTCCGTGGGCCGTATTCTGGGGCGCATTTCGTAGAAGTGGCGCAGAACAGGTCGAGACGTGAGAGCGTCCTTGAGGGCTTGAAAGGCTGCTTCACATTCACTCGACCAGTCGTAGAGCGCGCCAGGCTTTAAAAGCTTCTGTAGAGGGGAAGCAATGGCCGCGAAGTTACGCACGAAACAACGGAAGTAAGAGGCCAAGCCGAGGAAGCACCGTAGATCTTTTAAGTGGAGCGGACGAGGGAAATTGACAACAGCGGCGATCTTGCCAGGATCAGGTTGTATGCCCTCTTTGCTTACCACATTCACGAACGCCTTAATAGTCTTGCTCGCAAAGCAGCATTTGTTTGCATTAGGCTGAAGCCCAGCGCGGGCAAGGCACCCCAATACTTCTTCCAGACGCTTGAGGTGCTCGGAGAACGTGGACGAGAAGATGACAATATCGTTAAGATATCAGAAGCATGTTTTCTATTTTAGACCACCAAGAACTGTATCCATCATCCGTTAGAACGTGGCCGGAGCATTGAACAGCCCGAGCGGCATCACGTTGAACTCGTAGAGGCCATCAGGCGTGGCGAATGCCGTCTTCTCTTTGTCCGACCCACGCAGCGGAATTTACCAGTAATCGGACCGTAGGTCCAGACTAGAAAAATACCCAGAGCCTTGAAGGCAGTCCAAAGCATCGCCACTGTGAGGTATCGGGTACACATCCTTCCGAGTGATCTTATTTAGCGCCCTGTAGTCAACGCAGAAGCGCACTGAGCCATCCTTCTTCTCCACCAAGAAGATAGGCCTAGACCACGGGCTTGCTGAAGGACGTATGATCTTGTGCTTGAGCATGTCGGCCGCATTGTCTTCAATTATTTTTCTTTCTGGGGGTGAGACACAGTATGGATGACGGAGAATGATGTCGGGGCCATCAGGTTCGATGCAGTGCTCTGTGGTAGAAGTCTGCGAAAGAGAAGGGGAGCACGAGTCGAAGGAAGCGTGGTATTTAGAAAGCACGTCCACAAGAGAGTTTTTTGTGGTGGAGTGAGATTGGGGATGATGGCGGAACCAAGAAGAGGGGGGGGGGACGACAGAAACCAAATTTGGTGAACACTGTGAACACGGCCGGCGGGAGAACAGCGAAAATTTCGTCCTTAACAGATCCAATCGTGCAACCCTCGTAGAATGGAATTGCTTCGGGTGTCATATTCTGACCAGTAATGAGTTCACTCTCTTGCGTAAATCGGACAAGACCCGCGATAGCAAATGAAAAGGGGGCACAACAAAGACATCTCATTCAGTAATGGCTCCAGCAGAAATCGGCAAGATGTGCTCGTAGTTTAAAGGTATAACACAATCTGCGGTCAAAATCACTGACTCCGTTGAATTAGAAACAATGATGTCTTCTGTATCCGAGATGTCGATGGCAGGTTGACGACATGAAATTATAGCAGACGTCGAAGAAAGAAAGTCCATGCCCAATATCAGCTTGTGGGCACATGGAGAATGCACAGCACACGATATGTGGTAAGTAACTCCCGCGATCGTAATCCTAACTGTATAGTATCCAGAAGGTGCAAGTGCAGTCTAATTAGCACCACGCAAAGATGGCCCTACCTAGGGAGTCCTCACTTTTCGTAAGCGTGAACACAAATCAGCATGGATAATCGAAATGCTTGCTCCCGTATCAATCAAAGCTTGTACACGAATACCCTCAACCGATACCGATAGCATATTAGCTGGATCACCCGGGGGAATTTCAATTTTCGAAACTGGTGCAGTTTTGAAAAAAAAAACTGCAGGGCCTAGTCTCCCGCCCATTAATTAGTTTCATGAGAGACAGGGCGAAGAGAAGACGACGTGCGGCGATACGGTGATGGAGATCGGAGGCGCACTTCTCGGGAATCGTGATGAAAGGCTGGTCAGGTGGAGACGATGAACGACATATAGGCGGCGTATAGGACCATAGACGGTAACCATAACCAAGACGGAAATCATCCCGTTCGTTAACATCGTAGCCGCGCCTTCCCTCTTGCTGTCGTAGCCTACAGAAACGATAGATGTGACCAGGGATGCCATAATAGTAACATATTGGCCACCGAGTGCAGAGGTCCTTGCGGGGTGCCGCCACATGGACTGCTAAACCTGCGGGCGGGAAACCGCAGGAACAGCTGCCACAAACCCAGGGTGACACTGAGCAGCGACTGACGCCAACAGCAAGGGCATTCGGCTTGCGACTTCGGAATACGACGGGTTGGTCACCGCTGTCGGCAAAGGGTACGGCGAAAGACAGGTCAGAGACGCCAGCTCCTCTTGAACTATTTCACAAAGCCCAGGTGCACGAGCGCTACCACTAACACTGGCACTGCATCGTGAAGGTTGGTTGCCATGCTATTCATGAATTATGCCACGATTCATCGCGCGCAGCTCATCATTTGCAACATAGGCAGGTTCCAGCGTGTCATTGTGGAGGCGGGTGGATTGCAGCTCGTCCAATCGTTGACTCGTCGCGACCACTTCTGCTACTGTCGCTGGGTTCTGCACAGCAAGGGCTCAAAATGCAAACTGACCAATCAATTTCATAATGTGGCGCACCCGATCTGTCTCCGGCATATCCCCGTTGACGCGATGGCAGAGCGCAAGAACGTCCTCTATATACGACGTATACGTCTCCTGGGCATGTTGCACCCGACCGTCCAGCTTTTTCTTCACGGCATCGGAACGAGCAGCGGGTGAGCCAAATTTATGGCGTATCTGGCCGGTTAAATCGGGCCAGTCAGTGATGCGGTGCTCGTTGTTGAAGAACCACGTGTTGGCTGCTTCGTACAGGACCATATAGTGTGTAAAATGATTAGTGACAAACCTTTTGAAGGCATGACCTGAATAAAGGGCCTCAGCGCGCCCTTGGAGAAAGTTTTCAGAATATTTAACTTTAAAAAGAACAGCCATAATTTTTTCGGGTTCATTGTATGTCCTGAAGATAGCGTTTTTCTACTGCACAAAAACATACTCCAGTTGCATGTCATTTTCGATGTGTGTAATAAAGTTTTCGCACAATTTCTTGTACAAAATTCAAATTTTTCTTCCCGTTTCAGTGCGATGCTTCAGCGGAAACTGGGTTTCTTTTACTCCTGAAACAAAGAGGACTCCAATTAAAGTTTGCGTGTCGAAAAGGGAAGCCCACAGTACAACCGCAACCCCACAGACCCACGGCTAAGATTCTAGACTTCGACCCTCCAAGAAAAATATAAGCCTCACTGCACCTGAGTACCACTAGTAGCAGCAAGCATAGGTATTGGCCGTAGTATTTCGGAAGCATGTACATAATTTTAAATAAATTTGTTTCTTGTTATCAGTGTAATTCGCTTCTGGCATGCTCAGAAATCCTACAATGACCGATATTGCCAGCTTTCTTTGGATTCGGGACGCAGTTTGCCATTTAAGAGAGTTTGTTGGGGACTGAAGTTATCTAGGTTCTGTGGTTCAAATGTAGTATGGGGCAGAAGCATTGTCGAACACACGGTGATGTGAAAGCAGGATTTCTCGTACCTTGCACTGCCCTTTTAGCGGAAATTTTCTATGTAGGACCTATTTTTATTTCTGGAACCATCATATGCTTTGCACTTTCAACGGTAGACGGGAAGGGAGGAATACATAAGTGTACTGATTTGTCGGCTGGGTACTAAAAATATCACTGCGCGACAGAATAAAGGAATGTTGTCGTTGTTGTCATTTCTTATGTCATTGCACATACTGGGAGGTTGGGAGATTGGGTAGGAATCGAGTGAGTTGAGGGTTAATGCGCCTGCCTCAGAAAACAATAAATGAGAAACTTAAACATTTACATGATGACAGAGCGCGCACCATGGCACCCGCATATTGCTATCCAGTCGTAGCTGCAACGATTCCAGCAAATAAAGGCTGTTACAATTTTTTTTCCTATTATATCCTGGAGCAGGGGAACACAGTGTATCCTTGAAGAAGCAAGGAAGATGGCGCGCTCGGCTGGCATCAATGCCACCGTTCGGCTGTCTTCAGTAATTTCACGAAGCAGTCCACAGTGCGCTTTTTGAAAGGGACGCTTTCTATGCATCACTGATAACGTTCGATGTCACGCCAAAACGCAATGCTGGAAAGCCACTTTGCACAAATAGTTTCAGGAGACGATGATGACGGTAATGACACTATACAAAGACTTCTCAAGCGCCTAAAAAACGGCTCCCGCGGGCGGAATCAAACCTGTATATCTCCCGTTATGACGCAGACGTCGATCCGATTTCGGCTTTCCGACGCGGTCAAAGCAGCATTCCGTGTTAATTTAGCCCCCTTCCAAGAGAGAGAATTGCTGCGCTAGTTGGCTCATAATGCACTGAAAAAGAACCGTACGAATAGGAACCAGTGGAGTCGTCTGTGTATCTTCTTTTTCTTGTCCTGCGTCCTTTCGGCGTTTTTTTTTTTTTTTCAAACATGTTTAAGTTAAGAGGAATAATTTTTTTTCCGCTTCGTGGCCTGTCCCCATTCACTTGGATTAAAGAAGGCTCAAAGTAGGTTGGAGATCCTGAAAATACCGTCGTATACTCACATTCTCAAACAAAAAAAGATGACTAAAAGTCAATGTCAGCTCAGTAATCCTCGGATGGATTCGTTACAAATTGTGGACAATGGCTAAGCCCTGTGACAAAACGACAAAGCACGGTGTGCACAAAACTCACGAGAGAAAGGTGAACCCGTACCGTTTATTACCATCGTGTTTTCCTGGAAGCAAATTTGTATTTTAACTGAATGCAATGACATTTCGTTGTATTTAGGTTCTTGCCACTTTGTAATCGCATCACTATAAAACTAAACTGCTGTAGCCGAAAAGCCTTGTTTTAACATATTTCCCATAACTCCGACATGAAACAAGCTGTTAGAATTCCTATTACCGCAACGTCTGTGACCATTTTAGCAATTTTTCGTGCACTAGCTATAAGTACGGAGCCTTCAACAATTAAGGTAAGTTTTCTTTTCAAGAATTTCTACAACATTGTTCTTCTCCTGTTTCGCATTTTTACGCACAACAGGTAGTTTTACCGCTTAATGGTGCTCACATACACATGTGACTGCAAAAACAAATTTTCTCGTCCCCTTTGAAAAACGTTCGATCTCACATGCATGGCCCGTCGTGTCAGCACCGTATCTGTCTATCTTTGTGTAGGGCAAGGGTGCCATATAATTATGTAGAGAAGTAACAAAAGGCAAAAGTAGAAAAAGAGTCAGGGATTCTTTCAAGTCAAAATGCGAATTTCCGGAGTAGCGACAGCGGTTTCTTAAAGTGCGGAGGAAGGACAACTTTGGCAAAGACGGTAGAAAAAATTGCCCGAGACACGGCCTTCTTGCGTCTTTTAAGGTGAAAGCTTGGCGCACTGTTGTGATTGACATATTAGTCCACTTTAGTCCAACTTAATAAACCATCATCCTCCTTATACCACCTTAGTACCACCCTAATTGATTTTAATATACCCTATTTTTTATGTTAATCTAAATTAATTTATATTAATCCTCCTTAATGTATCCTAATCCACCTTAATTTCTACATCAATTCACGTTGATTCCATTAACCGACAATTATAACTAACTTAACTGCCTCAGTCTATTTAATGTACTTTAATCTAATTTATACCCCTTAATCCGACCTAATTATTCTGAATGTATCATAATATACCATAACCCGACCTTACTAATCATTACTATAAATGCCTAATCAATCAGTATTTCATCTTTGTTCATCTTCATCCACATTGATTCATCTTAATAAACCTTACTAATAATTGCTACCAATCGCTGATCAACTTTTTTGTTAACTGTGGTAATAATTATTCATCTCTTATACACGACCGCCATCTATTGGTTCGCTGCTGTCTTCCCTGGTTCACTTGGGTGTTTGCATCATTCGGGTCGACACCGGTGTCATTTGCGGTCTACCTTCCTATGAGCGCAGTTTTTGTCGTCCTCGCTTTGTATTTGTGTTTTTTTGCGCGTTTCGTGCTTAGATTATGTACCCGCACACTCCCGTTTTCAACGTTAATCAACAGACATAGCAGGTTTTAGCCTTAAAAAGTCAAAAGCCATGGTGCCGGGAAGTCAGGCAGGCAGGCGTGGAACAGCCGGCGGCAGTGAACGACGTGTTGGTTTGGCTCTAGCTCGAAGGAAACGGGAATCTGGGAGCCCCGGAAACTCCCCCCATGGTTTGTGCCTGGGACAGGTGCCCCTATGTACTCATAAAGTAAGGGATCGGCCTCGTCACTGAACGACAATACTACATGGTACATGCAATATGCGGGCACGTGGCCGTTGGTTTTGTACCAGAGCACCAAGTCTTCTGCTGCCCACTTGACACGAAACTCCCTTCCCTGCCCAACCCATGAGCCGTGGGAGTCTGCTCGGACCAGCTCTGAACCAGAGCGACAACTCCCCTTGGCACAACAGCAATAGAATAATCGTGGGCTAGCGACTTGCCCGACATGGGAGGCTGACCACGTTCCCTCCTCTTCTACCCAATGACTAATAAAACGTTTTACCACCACCACTGTATCTAGTTCTGGTAAAATTTACAAGTCATAATTTAATTTACTGTCAAGCCTTGTTATAACAAAGTAGTATTGGGGCAGTAAATTAGTTCATTATACCTGATATTCATCGTAACAGTACACTTAAAAATTGGCTGTGACAAATCGGTCATTTGCCTCGCGCGAAAATCCTGGATAGAGAAGCGCATTATTCTAGGCTTCGAACCCCCTATTAAAGGGGTAATCCTTGCCTTTCTCCCCGAAGAATTTTAAACTAAATGGACCAGAACATGCGAGCGTGAAATTAAAACAGAACGAAGTTTGTTTCGCAAAACAGGTTTTGGTTTTTATTTGTTGAAGAAGGATGTTATCTCGGTCTCGTGGCTTTCCACAGCACTGCGCAGTGTGAAGGTTTTCCCAGTGTCCACGCACGAAGAGGAGTTTTGTATGCTTCTGGCACTTTGGACGTAGAAAGTTTTCCCGGGGAGCTTCCCAGTCTCCTGGTCATGTACGCGGCGTCGGCACGGCGTATCGGTGGTTCACTTTCACCGTCATCCCCTTGCTATCCCTGCTGCTCTTTCCCTCGGACAACACGACGCCATCTACAATTTCCTGAACCGTCAGCTCGGGCGCCACGGCCAAGTGCTCATCGGCACAGAAACGAAGCCCGCAAATGCAATGCCGGGGCGCGCCAATCGTTCCCATGTTTTAGTCCAGCTCGATGAGGTTTTCGGTTTGAACTTCGCTTTCGACAGCAGCAAAAAAACATAGCAAAACAAAACCAGCGCCCCTTTTGTTGCCACATAAACCACCGCTGTTTTACCGTTCTGTTCATATGTAGGTGGCGCAATCAGTCAAATGCGGTCTTGTGGTGGACGACCAAAATTTTGGCAACTCTTTCAAACAAATAAAGACGTGGTTGGGTTATCTTTCAATTTTTTGCCTCGCGAGAACCCAATATTTTTTTTTACAGCCGATACCGCGCGTAGGTCGCGATGCTCCGGTTTCGTTATATAAAGAATAAGTCTCACTGAAATGAAGCCTGACCAACCAAACCTTCCATTTAGTTCACCATAGCCGATAGTTTGCTATACTATTGTTCGTTATAAAGAGGTTCAACTGTATTTCATTTATTTGCTCTTTAAGGGCCCGAAGGCAATACATAAGAAAAGGGGAGATACATGTGGGGAAAACAATGAACGATTACAAAAGGAATAAAACTGTGGACCAAGAAAATAATATTCACTAACATGCAGCAGTTAATAAATATAGCAAAAAAGAAATAAAAGAAACATTATATTTGTCTTCTGGCGCTGGGCTTATAAAGAAATTTGTGAACAATGCAGTGCGCACAAAAACCTACACCGAAATGCAGCATCTTTCCCTATAAAACCATAGAGAGCACGCATACAAGAGACCCTTAAGCGGGGAGTCATCTAGCAGGAACCCTTGGTAACGCTGGACTTCATCGCGCAGCATTCACGCGCTCGGCATCCTCCCCTAAAGAGCAATGGCTTTATATGAACTCGCACAGAGCGCACAGGTCTCCTATTCCGCCTGGTCAAGCTGTCTTTGCAGCTTCCATATACTCATGACCGGACATATATATCGTTCTCGGCGCCTCCTGCACATGTGGTTGGCTTACATCCTAAAATTAGCCACAGGTCAGTGCGGCGTACTGTCGGGTGGTTAGGTGGTATTTCATGTCAAAAGGAAGACACTGCTCGTAAAACACTGGTAGTGACAAAGACAGATGCGGGTAAAAACGGGACGGTGACAAACGCCTTTTGAAAAAGCTTAAGTTAAAGGCTTTGCCATGGTGCAGTCGCTGGCGCAAGAACTGTTGTATGCAACGAACGTCGTGAAGTAGGCATTTCATTACCTTACCATGCAGCAAAATGCAAAACAATACAGGGCTCAAAAACAAATTATCATTATTATCTCTCATTTCCTGCCTTTTTTAAACAAGGTGAAAACTTTGGCCGTGGTAGAGTGCTTGTGACTGGTGGATTGAAACAAATTGTGCTTTTTTAACCCGTTAAGGCAGTAAGGAATAGATGCACGACATGTACATTGCTTTCGTCGCTACTGTGCAAAAAAGGCAAGATTTTTAAATTGATTAAGCTCACGAAGTGCCAATGCGGAAATAGGTGTTAAAAGCGACCAGTACATATATCAGTTTCTTTGCCTTGTCTTACTGGGTGGGATTTTAACAAACGTTTACTTGACCACGGTGGTAATGAACTGGAAAGAGCGTAATGCTCATTTCCGCGTGGGCGCGCCAGCGGCGAAACAAGGAATACACAGACGTTATTCAGTCCCCGAGGGCACAAGCCAAACGATATGTTTTAGGGTCGAAACCCCTTAGGGGCTCGGGCTGTAGGCGTCTCATGTCGTCGTATTGTAATGTGGTCACGGTACGAAAACACCGGGACAGTGGTTTACGCGTCGCGCTAGAACCTCTTCATCGCCTCATGTGATTGTCGATGTAGTGACGCTACTAAAACACCAGGACAATCGTTTACGCCTCACACTAGAACGTAACGCGTACTAAAATAACAGACCACGACACTCGGTTTCCAACGCCTTGTGCTGGAACCTGTCATCTCCTTGCGCAAAAACACGCACTAAAAGAACACACCGGGACACTCACTTTCCAACGCCTTATTCTAGAACACTTCGGTCTTCCTTTTTACAGCAAAGCTGTATGCCTCTACCCCCGATGGTTTCCTCTCCATTGGCAAGAACGCCAAGGCGCCAAGACCTAATACGCCAAGCGGTTAGCATCGAAACCGCATTATACACTTCATCATAACTTCGAAACCGCATCATACATTCAAACCCCATCATCGAAATCGCGTCATACACTGACACATTGCATGCTTCCCCCTCCCCAGGTTTCACGTTAGTGGAAATGGCCCGGGATTTTTTAAATTTTTCAAAAATTGTGTTGCACCAATTATCTCCTTCGGCGCTATTATAACAATTGCTGGTGGAACTTCCGCGAAATCTGCATTATTTTGGAAATGCAGCGTGTTATAGGGTGCGGCATTTTCCGTAATTTTTTGTTTCACATTTTTAGTTCTTAAAAATTTCGGTAGACCAATTATGTCCATTTAAGGTATTATAAAGATTACAAGGGGAATTTCGGCGAAATATGCATTTTCTTGGAAATGCAGCGTGTTATACGGTTCGGCATTTTCCGTAATTTTTCGTTTTACATTTTTAGTTTTTAAAAATTTCGGTAGACCAATTATGTCCATTTAAGCTACCGTATTTACCCGATTCTAACGCGCCCCCGATTCTAACACGCACCCGATTTTCCTGGCAAAAAAAACGAAAAAACTTGCACCTCCGATTGTAACGCGCACGAGACTTTGTGACCCAGACAAACGAATGTGAGAGAAACGGGCGATTTATTTCCCGAAGTAATCTGACTCATCTCACTCCTCGTCGCTCTCCGCTGACCACAACATCTCGGCCTCGGTGCCTTCAAGCGCGTTCGTGATGCCGCACTTCTGAACGAACGTTCAACCATGGTCTATGGGATCGTGGCCCACGCCCCGCACGCCCATCCCGAGAGATTCTCCAGAGGTGCACGCTTCAGCCGTCCGCTCGTTTTGAACGCGTGGGAGCCGCTACTGCCATTGCTGTTATCAAGCGCGCAAGTAAAACGATTTGACGATTTGTGTGAACTCCGATAGAAAAGCCGAGGCGCCTAGGCATGCTGCGTCCGAAAAATCGTTGCTAAAAGCTTTGGTGCCATCTTGAGATGGTTATGGCGATGGGTGGGACGAAATTTGCGCTGTTTCCGCAGTTTCGGTTTTGTATCCGATTCTAACGCGCTCGCGATTTTCGGCCAATTTTTTCGGGAAAAAAAGTGCACGTTAGAATCGGGTAAATACGGTATTATAAAGATTACAGGTGGAACTTCCGCGATATCTGCATTTTTCTGTAATCAGGGCGTTACACCATCCCGGCTGCAGGGGGGGGGGGGGGGGGGGGGAGGTACTCAGCAAAGAATGCCACACCTTAAAACATAAAACGCACGCACGAAATAAAAGGCTGCTGCCATAAATTTTAGGGAAAGTACAGCAAGCGAATTGTGCGAAAAATTGGCAATAAACCAATTAGATAATCAGCAGATAGCAAGATCACGCGGTGTCCGTTGGCATCAGCTGACTTCGACGGAGCTTCCTTCTGATGTTAGGGATTTCGGATGGTTGCGTGGCTGGCAAGTTCTTCCGACGTGTGACCGTCTCGCGAGATTCGGCATTGTGCGTTCCTCACGGTGCCCGGACTGCGGGCACACTGAAACATTGGAACATGCCTTGTTTCAGTGTCGTGTAGCGGCAACGTTTTCGACTATGCTAAGCAGGTTGTTTGGTGTTACACTTAGAATGAGCACACGTTCAAATGACACGTTGGTGAACTTCCTTATGTGTGCTGGTGCATTTGTATTATGGCGAAATCGTGGTGCCGCGTGTCTTCGCGCCCGACCGCAACGGGCGATGTTTCCATTGCTGTGGCGTGTGCGGTCAATGCTTATGAATCACTTAGACAATGAGTTGGCAGTTCTAGGTGAAGAAGCCTTCCTGTTACGCTGGTCCACGCGTTTCATAGCGGTCAGGAATAACATTCTGAGCATCACTATTGCGCCGTACTGACTTTCAACGAGTTTCTGAACTGTTTCTTTGAACACATGTGAACTTTTTGTGCATTGATTTCGGAGTAGCTTAATTGTTTCATCACCACAGAGAATTGTTGTGCAAAGTGTAGGCTGCCCGGAGTACTTGGAAACTGATTGTTTTTTGTGTGTGTTTTTCGGGCAGCGCTGTTACCACTAGTCGCTGCGTGCTGATATGTGGTTTCATAATAAATTCTCTTCTCACACATAAATACTACAAATGTTAGAAAATAAAAAAAATTCCATATGTGGAGACAACCTTTTCAATTACAAAGCATAGGTGAAACGAAAAAAATGTATTGCAACTTTCTTAAATGAAAAAATTGAGCACAACACCGTCGATAAATCGGCTTCGATAAAACGTCTCTCGGTAAAAGGACGCTCAATAAAAAGGCGTTCGATTAAACGACTTCGATGAAACGGTGATCGATAAACTATCCGGACCCGGTTTATTTGTAATCCATGCCAGATTACTGATTCATCCTCGGTTAGTTTATTGTGAGGTTTAGGCAAGATGAGGCGATGGTTTCGATCATGGTGGAGGATGTCGCGGTAGCGGGATGGAACCGCAGCAGGTGGAGGTACTGTCACGTATCTAAAGATGACGCAGCTGTCTTGAAGGAAAAACGCGTTCATTGGAACGAACTTGTGCTCCCCTAACGACTCAAAGAATACAGAAGCGGTAAGCAGCAGTTAACAAAGTGGCGTGCGCAGACTGGTGGTTGCGAATCGAATACCGCAGCGTCTGCTCTGCAGGCTTTTATCTTTCGGTGCGAGTGTTTCTCGAACCATCAATTTACATCCAGAACATCGTAGATCAAATAAGATTATTATAGGCTAGTGACGTTGGGGCAAAACACTCTCCTTATCAGAATAAGATAACCCGTGCGGCATAAAAATAAGGCATGGAACATAGCGCTTCGCTTGGGGCACAGATAACACAGCCGGGTGTGGCCGGACAGTAAAAACACAGCATAAACAAAGAAACCCAATGCATGGTTCGCGGCACTGTTGTAATTGTGTACTAAGAAATTGCGAAACTTTTGGGGGCGAAGCACCTCAGGGGATGGGGCTGTCGGTGTCAAATGTAGTGTCATGTAGTCACGGTACTAAAACACCGGGACACTTCCAACGCCTCGCGCTTCTTCTTAGCGAACTTCTTAGCATACTGCGGCGTACGGCACGAAGACGTCTGTGTCTCATTTAATTGCTTAAATCCAGTTCAATGCAAGAGACGGTGTCCCCGCCTCAGCAAGTGCGTGTTTGGTCCTCCCATCGCCGCTTTTCCTGTGTCCAATCTGCGCGCGCCGTGTTGCAAGAGAGACTTACTTTCTTTGAATTCGCTTGTGCGCTGCATGGTTCGCCCCTCCTCGGGTTTCACGTCAGTGGAGATGGCGCGGGATTTTTTTCTCAGTTCACAATCAAGGTAACTCGTTGTTTCCGTTCTAATTATCATTGATTAGTTGGAGTATATTTCACGCGACATTTAGTGGCTCCGCCTAGCGCAGTGCTCTCGCCGTTTATGATGCCGCGGGGCTGCAGTGGAGCGCACGTTAAAAATTTTACGGAATGACGTCCTCGCTGTATCGTGTTAAGGCGAGCGCGCGTGCGCAGGCAGTCCACTGCGCACGCTATCTCTTTCCCTCTTTCTGCATTGAACTGTATAAAACGAGCGCACAATAAACCAAGGGTATTCTTCGCTGGGAGACGGCTGGCATCGGTTCCTGATAAGCAAGAAACATGGTGTCAGAAGTGGCCACGGGCGATTCTCGGCATTGAAAGACGATACCACGGCCACGGCGGAACCGGACAGAAGCGGTATGGAAGTTTTGTTGAAACCGCCCGAGCACCTGCGGCTGCATGGGGATATTAGCAAGAATTGGCGCCTGTTCAAGCAAAAGTTTGAGCTGTTTTTGACTGCTTCAGCGCCAGCCGCACCCAAGGAAACGCCAACGCCGGGTCCCACCAAGCTTGCGCTGCTGCTCAGCATAGCCGGCGACGACGTCCTCGAAGTGTACAACAACTTCTCCTTCGACCAAGGTGAGGACCGGAATGATTACGCCACAGTAATCAAGAAGTTTGACGAGTATTTTGCCGAGCAGCTAAATGAAGTGCATGAGCGCTACGTGTTTCGTCAACGCGTTCAAGGCGAAGGCGAGCCTACGGAACACTTTCTGAGAGACCTGAGAAGGCTGGCGCAGTCCTGCAACTTTGGCACAATGACGGAATCAATGATTAGGTACCAGCTTGTGTTCGGAACAAAATGTGACAAAGTACGCGAAAAGCTTCTTCGTGACAACAAGCTGACTCTTGCGACCGCAGAACAGCTATGCAAAGCTGCCGAAGTCTCCGCCGCCCGAAACGACATATGGACTCGAGAGCGACAAGTTGACCCAGTTAAGGCGAGGTCTAGAGGCGCTGAACAACCCCCTGAGTTTAAGTGCCCGAGATGCGGGCGAGTGCATGGCCCTCGGAAATGCCCAGCATTTGGACGCATATGTAGAAAATGCGGGGGGAAAAATCACTTTGCCGTCCGTTGCAAAACCACCAAGCAGGTCGCTCAAATTGAGGACAGCGACGAAGATTTTCAGATTCTTGAAGTATCCGTAGATGCTGTTTCGCAGCAAAAAGACTGGATCGTACAAGCCCATGTCGGTCATCACGTACTGCACCTAAAGGTCGACACTGGCGCCCAAGCAAATCTGCTGCCGTACAGCATGTACAAAAAATTGCAGCCCAGTTCGCAATTAAGGGCCAGCAACTCGGTTCTACGTACGTATGACGGAGGAATCGTCAAACACATGGGTATTGTCACTGTAAAACTGGCCCTCTCCACCAACACAGCTGACATCGACTTCTTCGTCGTCAAGAAAGGACGTCAAGCGCTGTTGGGACTACAAGCAAGTGAGCTGCTCGGCTTGTTCTCACGCTCTGTGAACGCAGTGTCTACGAACACAAGTGAGCATGTCGTCAAGCAGTTCCAAGAAGTGTTCAGCGGCACGGGATGCCTTCAACGGCAATACCGGATGGTGTTGCGGGACGACGCCGTTCCTGTCATCCAGACAGCTCGACGAGTGCCACTGGCACTACAAGGGCCCCTCAAACAGGAACTCGACCGCATGGAAAAGGCAGGCATCGTGGTCAAGGTACAAGAGCCTACGGACTGGGTGAGTCCTTTAGTAATTGCCAGAAAAAAGGATGGCAAATTGAGAGTGTGCATGGACCCCAGAAAAATTAATGAATGCTTGAAGCGAGAACATTTTGAAATGCCACGTCGAGAGGACATCGAGGCTGAGCTTGCGGGAGCAACCATTTTTTCTCGTTTGGATGCAACTTCTGGGTTTCATCAAATACCGCTCCATGAAGAGACTTCAAAAATATGCACTTTCGCCACGCCGTTTGGGCGTTATCGCTTTCTGAGACTTCCATTCGGAATAGCGTCGGCTTCGGAAGTTTTTCAAAAAACTGTTGGTCAGATTTTCGAGTCCATACCGGGTGTACGCGTGTACGTCGATGACATTCTCATTTGGGGCGCGACGAGGGTCGAGCACGATCAAAGGCTGCGGGCTGTCTTGGAAGCAGCGCTGAAAGCGGGGCTAACATTCAATGCCGCAAAATGCGAAATCGGAGTGTCCGAAGTTTGTTTCCTAGGCGATATCATATCCGCAAAAGGTATACAGCCAAGCCCTGAATCTGTGAACGTCATGCGAAACATGCCACCACCGACTGACAAGCATGGCGTACAACGCATGCTAGGCGTGGTGAATTATTTTTCTAAATTCGTCCCAGCACTAGCTGAGAAGACGCTGCAAATGCGACAGCTAGTGAAAAAAGATGCCGCGTTCGAATGGAATGCCAATCACGCCAAGGAATGGGAACAACTCTGCGCCTGTTTGAGCAAGCAGCCGGTGCTTGCAATTTTCGATCCTGAACGAGACACAAAGATAACGTCCGATGCGTCGCAGAATGGCATAGGTTCCGCGCTAATGCAGCGTTATGATAACGCGTGGAAACCAGTCGCTTATGCCTCGCGCGTGTTGACCGATGCCCAGAAAAGGTATTCGCAGATCGAAAAAGAGGCGATGGCTGTTGTATTCGGGTGCGAAAAATTCCATCACTTTGTATACGGTCGTACCATTGCACTTGAAACGGATCACCGTCCGCTGATTGCTATCGCACAAAAAGCTATCGGCGACATGCCACCGAGATTGCAGCGTTTTTTCTTGCGTTTGCTGAAATACCGCTTCCACTTGCAGTTTGTCCCCGGTAAAGAATTGGTTTTGGCCGATCTGCTGTCGAGAGCCTCCGTTGGACCACCAGACGACGAGGCGGACGAAGACGTCGAGATTCATGCCGTTACAACTGTGCAGGCGCTGGTCAGCGAGGCCATGCAAGTACGACTGGCAAGGGAGACTCAAAACGACAGGTACTTGGGAACTGTCCTTGAGTGCCTGCAAAACAGGCAACCCGTGGATGGAGAGCTCAAACCCTTCGCCGGAGAACTCTCTGGTCAACGGCGTATTGCTCAAAGGATGCAAAGCTGTTATACCGCAAAGCATGCGCCGTGAGATGTTGGATAGGATTCATGATGGGCATATGGGAATAAACAAGTGCAAATCCCGAGCCCGCCGTTTAGTTTTCTGGCCAGGACTGGGAACAGACGTAGAACAGGTTGTCAAGAATTGCGCAACGTGCAGAAAATATTCTTACAAACAAGAAAGTGAGCCTCTCATGATGAGACCCGTGCCGGAGCATGCGTGGTTCAGAGTGGGCGTCGACATTTTTCACTACGCCGGCAAAGCATTCCTGTGTGCGTATGACGCGCTATCAAATTTCCCGGAGGTAGAAGCACTGTACGACACATCGGCTTCTACAGTTATCGAAAAGCTAAGCGCGATATTTGCGCGATACGGCATACCGGCGGAAGTGTGCACCGACAACGGGCCGCAGTTTGCTAGCCGTGAATTTGCCGAATTCTCAAGAAAGTTCGATTTCAAGCACACAACATCGAGCCCCTTGTTCCCGCGATCAAACGGCCTGGCAGAGAAAGGAGTGCAAGTAGTGAAGAGAATTATGAAAAAAAACGACGGAAGGAAACAATGATTTTTGGTTGGGACTCTTGAATTACAGGGCCAGCCCATTGGATGACGGCAGGTCCCCAGGAGAGCTGCTTCAAGGTCGGCGGCTACGCACGCCCCTGCCTGATTTCAACGAGGTCCCACACATGGCCGTACAGAAGCACAGCCAGGCACGCCGAACGGGTCGTCCACTCAAGCCCTTGGGCGAAGGGCAAGTCGCCCGCGTACGTGGTAAGGACTGGGCAACAAAGGCCAAGGTGGTCAGCATGACGCGACCGAGGTCGTACCACGTCGTCACCGAAGACGGCAAGGTTTTTCGGCGTAACCGACAGCATCTGCTCGCAACTACTGAGCCTTTCCACGTCTCCGCCGACGACTGGGCCGATGAGAACTCCGATGCACCGCCAGAACAAGCGCCAACACTGGCCCCGCCTTCGGAGCAGCCGCAAGTACCCAGAAGATCGACCCGAGATAGGAGGGCACCCCATCGACTAGTCTACGATGACAATTTTGTGCAAATTCCGTAGTTACGTGGTTACGTTCGCTCTCGATGTTTTTCTTTTTTTTTTTCTTCCAAGAAAGGAGGATGTATCGTGTTAAGGCGAGCGCGCGTGCGCAGGCAGTCCACTGCGCACGCTATCCCTTTCCCTCTTTCTGCATTGAACTGTATAAAACGAGCGCACAATAAACCAAGGGTATTCTTCGCTGGGAGACGGCTGGCATCGGTTCCTGATAAGCACGAAACACTCGCCACTACAGCTTTTTTGTGTCATGTTGAAGGCCATTCATTTTAGCTGTAAAAACCATTCCTGTTAGTTTAACTTCGAGCAGAAAAAAATCAAAATTCCCCTTTAACGAAAAAGATGGTTAAAACGGGAAGCGTTCTCCCATCCACCCTGAGCCAAAGTCAAAGTCCGAAACGCAAACTTCTTCGACCGTATCGGAATGGCGCAATTGGACAAACGTCGACTTCACAACGCGTGCAACCCAGTTTCGATGCCAGTAATGGGAAGCGTTTTTTTTTTATTTTTTTAGGAAATTCCCATTGTCTAAAGTTGGCTGTTTTGCAGTGCGTTGCGGAGTATCAATTTACGGTACCAGTGTTGCATAGAAAGCCTCGCTTTAAGAGTCGCCACTTGCGGCATTCCTCCTAGACAAAGTATGTATTGCTGATCCGACATAATTAACGCCAATTTTGGACGATCTGGTGCATATTTTTTAGGCACGCTGCCAAGCCTCATGGGGTCCATTTGCGTCATAAGGTTGGCTCAAATAAGTGTTGTCTTTTTCGTTAAGATCTGTGCGTCCAACTACTCATCAATTCCTGCTTATAAAGCGACACACAATACGCCCGTGCGGGTATGTGCAACTCTTTAGGATATAACATCGTACCAGGCCGCACAGCACGTGCAAAGGCGCTACTAGCCAACCTGGACGACAACCTAGTGTCCTTTATCGCGTGGCTCAAAAGGATGTACGAGGGGCCAAAATCCCTGTAGAATTAAAGCTCGCTATCGATAATCTGATTTCCAAACGACACCAGCCTCCCTCCATTGACAACCTCCGACCTACCTCTCTAACGCCCTGCGTAGAAATACACATGGAGTGTCACCTAGATGGTGCGGTTGTCATACCAGCCTCTATGTTTGGCTTGAGACACTACCTCGCCACCCATCCTCCTCCAGATTAAAGAACAGGTCATGACCCCTGCCACCCGACGCTCCCCCGCGGCGATGCTGGTATTAGCCTTCAAGGAGCCTTTGACAATATGTGTCATTCAGTCATTTTTGAATGAAACTGTCAATCAATCCCAATCAATCCCAAACTGTCCTACTTCAGGTTACACTTCCCAAATTCACAAATTTTACTCCGCAACGACCCATATTTTTACAGATGGATCGGCAGCATCTGAGCGCAGTTCTTCAGGAGTTTTTATTCCGTCAGCTAACAAATCACTGTCATGCCGGCTTGAGCGAGCGACTTCGTCCACACTAGCTGAATTTTATGGAAAAAAAGAAACCATCCAGTACATACTTCCTCAGCCACCGACACAATAGACCATATTCACCGACTCGAAAGCCGCCCTACAAAGCCTGCGACGTGCTAGCTGCTTCAGCATCCACGACCGCATCTAGCGCGAAGTAAAATACCTGCGCCATCTCGCTTACGCTGCTGGCCATCGCGTAACCCTTCAGTGGCTCCCTGGACACTGTGGTGTCCTGGGAAATCAGAGAGCAGATGAGGCTGCCCGCAGGGGCCTAGAAATTAAAAACAAAAGAAAGATTTTTTTTTACAAAAAATGATGCCTCAACTATGACCAAGGCCCTAGCTCTAGCAGAAAGAAACCGCTTATGGACCCTTCCGGAACATCATCATGATTTTCTGTACTCAATTGACTTACAGATAAGAATGAGGCTGCCAGAATGACTACCTCGCCGGTGGGAAACACTGTTTCATAGACTGCGACTCAAAGTGGAGTTCACTAATGCCTACTGACACCTCAGGCCAAAGTACAAGCCCACACTGCGACAACTGTGGCGCCCCCGAAACCATTGAGCATGTCCTGCTAGAGTGCTCCACCTACACTGACGCAAGGAGTCGGTTAGAGCAAAGGATGACATGTCTTCACCCTGGACAAATTACGCTGAGCCTGCTACTTGGACCATGGCATTCTCCGTTATCTCAACGGAAATTCCTGGATGCTTTATTTGGGTATCTCGAAGATATTGGCGTCGCCGAGACTTTGTTGCCCCCCTTAAGCGGACAGTCTATGCTACGCCACATGTCCCTCTATATGACCCCATCTTTTTTTTCCTCTTTCATCTACTACTCTCCTTTTTACTACTTATCTGTCTATTCCCCATTCCCCTTCCTGCAGAATACCATGTCGACGTACGCATGTTGGCAAACCTATCTGCCTTCCCTTCTTTAATAAAGAGCTTCTCTCTCTCTCTCTCTCTCTCTCTCTCTCTCTCTCTCTCTCTCTCTCTCTCTCTC
This sequence comes from Haemaphysalis longicornis, assembly GCF_048455015.1. Taxonomy (NCBI): domain Eukaryota; kingdom Metazoa; phylum Arthropoda; class Arachnida; order Ixodida; family Ixodidae; genus Haemaphysalis; species Haemaphysalis longicornis. The sequence goes on from NW_027526287.1 coordinate 355,736, forward strand.
TCTCTCTCTCTCTCTCTCTCTCTCTCTCTCTCTCTCTCATTCATTTTTGCCCCGCTGCGAAAGTTGCATTCTGGGTTGCATTTCCCAACTAACAGGCAAGCGGTGCCCCACGTCGGCGAACCAAACTCCTACCCCATCAACCATCAACCTGGTGAACAGAGCCACTCCACAAGGAGCAGTACTCTCACCAATGCTATTTATAATCGCCTTTATTAAACTCCCATAACGCCTTGTAGCTGTTCCAAACATCAAGCATGAACTTTATGCTGACGGTGTGACAGTTTGGATGGGCACAGGCTCGTGGGAGGACATGGAAGCTCGCCTTCAAGAAGCGGCCGATGGAGTCACTGAGTATGGCAAATACTTCGGACACTCGTGCGCCCCGCACAAGTCTGAGCTCATTGTGGTCCAACCAGGAAGACCTAAGCAGGGACCACCTCCACCGGTCCAAATACACCTCGAGGGCCACACTATTCACCCCACTGCTCAAATAGATATCCTTGGGATGGTCTTCCAGGAAGATAAAAAAAAACTCCACCCTCGTAACTGAGCTAAAGCCCACTACGGACCAGGTGTTCCATGTGCTGCCCCGAATCATCACCAAGAGGCGTATCCCTGGGGAGAATGTGGCGCCACGACTCGAGCAGGCCTTTATTATCTCTCGCATAACGTGCACAGTCTCATATGATGTGTCGACAAGCAAGAACTGTCAATACGGTCATCCGAATATCATACAAGCGCACACAGCGCCTTCACACAAACACCCACCTTGCCACTCCTTCAACTTGGTATCCATAATACCTCGTCTGAACTACTTGGGAAGCATCTCTTACAACAATGCCAATAGCTCTCTCTCACCAAGAAGAGCTGCCAGGTCCTCCCAGAATTAAAAATAAATACAATGGGCTACAACAACCCACTTCTAGAGCCTATCCCCCAACCTACTCAAGAACTGATTTAAGTCGAGCCCTTAACGCGTAACATGCACCCTCAAGGCAACTGTGGACGGCGAAATCCTCGCGAGGAGGCCATATGGCGGCGCTACACTCAAGATGCTCACGCTATATTCAAAGATGCGGCAGCACACCCTTCTTACCCAGCTATAGCCTTGGCAGTAAGCCCCGGCGGAAGAGAAAAGGTCATCACTGCCTCTATCAAAACACGCTCACAAGCTGAAACTGGAGAAGCGGCAATCTTCCTTGCCATCTCCTTTCGCCAGGCTACTATCGTTGTGATGGAGAGCCAACAAGCCTGCGGGAACTAAGAGGCAGGAACGGTTAACACTGCGGACTGCGCAATGCTACTTCGCCACACCCCGCAGCAACATATCCAGACGGCATGGACCCCAGCCCAACTGGGAGTGACAAGAAACGAGACAGCGCACGATCTCGCGCCATAAATGACACGCCATAGGAGGAGCGAAGAAAACGCCGCGTCGGAGTGACTTACTCCCCTCCTGACATTTGCAGAAATGACCCAACATCTATGCCGAGCCGACGCACCCTTCACACCTGATCACCATCATCATCATCATCAACAACAACATCGTCATCCTGTCCACGCCGACTGCAGGGCAAAGGCCTTTCCCATAAACATCCCATAATTCCGCTCCGGTTCTAACTGCCACGAACTTATCCCCGCACACTTCGTGATCTCAGTTGCCCACGTAACATTCTGACGCCCTCTGCCAAACTTCCCATCTCTAGGGATCCACTCTGTTACTCTTAATGGCCAATAGCTATCTTTCCTTCGCATTACATGCCCTGCCCACGCCTATTTCTTCTTATTATTTTCCACTAATATGTCCTTGAGGCGAGCTTGTTGCCTGACCCACTCCGCTCTCTTCTTGTCCCTTAATGTTACAGCTATCATCTTCCATTCCATTGCTCGCTGAATCGTTCTCAATTTAAGTTGAACCCTTTTAGTCAGCCCCCAATTTTCTCCCCCGTATGTGAGCACCGGTAAGATGCAGCTGGAATACACTTTCTTCTTTAGCGACAATGGTAGGCTGCCATTCATTATCTGAGAATGCCTGCCGAATGCACGCCACCCCACTTTTATCCTTCTAATTATCTCTGCTTCATGGTGGGGATCCACGGTTGCTTCTTTGCCTAAGTATATATATTCACTTAGCAATGCCACTGCCTCGCCACCTATCTCAAAACGCTGTGCACTCCGGGAGCTATTGATCATTACTTTAGTTTTCTGCATATTAATTTTCAGGCCCACGGTTCTACTCTGTTCGTCCAGTGCGGAAAGCAGTCTTTGCAATTCGTCCCCCGAGTTACTTTGCAAGGCTACGTCATCAGCAAATCTGAGGTTACTGAGGTATTCTCCATTAAACCTTACTCCCAGCTGTTCCCAATCCAACGTTCTGAATACTTCTTTTAAACATGCTGTGAATTGCATTGGATATATTTTCTCCTTGTCTGATGCCCTTCCTTATAGGTATTTTACTACTATCCTTATGGAGGACTAGGTTTGGGAGCGACCGTAGCAAGCTTTTACGAAAGAACCCGATCAATGAGCTAAAAATAAAGATGAATAATTCAAAATCGCGCTGCAGAACCGATACTCAGCTCTAACCGAGGAAGCAGAGTTTGCGACACAGGAAGAGGGCAGCAATCATACAGGGCTTACCACGGTGTGTGCAATATAAGTAGGAGGTCAGATCGCTAGACAGGATACTGGTAAACTTTTCCAGGAGACGAAAGATTTAATTCGGAAACGGCAAAGCATGACATTCTCCACCCCAGCTGACAGAACAGTACTAGCGGAGCTTTCGAAGTTAAGAAATATGCGTAAGACACCTCACATACGCAGTAATAAAAAAAGTCGCCAACCAGCTGACAGAATAGAACTAGCGGAGCGTTCGAAGTTAATAAATATGAGTAAGACAGCTGACATACGGAATAATAATATTGAGATGATTAGCATGATGTAAATAACGGAGGCAGCCTGAAATCAGAGAAGAGGTGTCTAGGCATGGGGAAATATCAGATTACGCACTTAAAGACAACCAGGCAATGTCATCACACATAGGGATAAAATAGTTACATCAGCCGAGGAGTTCTATAGAAATCTGTACAGTAGCCGCGAAATCCAGAATAATACAGAACGAGGAAGGAGTTTAGAGGAAGTAGACATCCCACCAGTAACGACAGAAGAAGTAAAGAAGGTTTTGAAAGAAATGCAAGGGGGCAAAGCACTTGGTGAGAAGCAAACACACTAGACCTCTTGAAGGATGGCAAGCAAACTGCACTAGAAAAACTGGCAAACCTGTATACGCAATGCCTATTCACTCCGCGTGTACCGGAATTTTGGAAGAACGTCCTAATCTATAAGAAAGTGGCATGAAGGACTTGAAAAGCATTGGCCGATCGGCTTACTGTCAGTCGTCTACAAGGTACTTACCAAGATAATGGCTTACCGAAGTTCTTCCACCTTAGATTTCAGTCAACCTAATGAACAAGCAGGACCTCGCGAAGGCTACTCAACAATAGACCATATTCACATGATCATTCAGGAGATAGAGAAATGCGCAGAGTATACTCCACCCCTATATGTAGCCTTCATAAATAATAAGAAAGCATTTGACGTGGTCGAAATATCATCCATCATGCAGGAATTGCGGAATCAGGGTGTATACGAGAATTACGTAAGCATAATAGAGGATATGTACAATGGGTTGTGGACCCAACTCCCGGTCTACCAACTGAAGATCGGGAGCAATCAAATTTTGTTCTAATGGCACATCAAGAGCGGCGTTGCAGCCCAGCTCTCTCCGCGGAGCAAGAAAAGTTGGTCCCTCGAAATCGGCGGAGTCGGCCCGAACTCGCGGGGTTCTTGTCGTCTCCGGTGGCGTAGTCAGCATTGGCGCGCCCGAGAGCGGCTTGAAGAACAAAGGGGCGTTGTGTTTCGTGTGCTTTCTCAGCTGTGACAGCATCGGTATTAGACTGCCATAGGATTTGTGGTTCCTTTTCTAATTAAATTCTGTTGCCGCTCTACTCCCTTTTTCAAATCACCATAGCGCCCGCCCAAGCAAATAAACACAACTGCCACAGTCACAATGGGAAAATAGATGCTGCCCGCCATGTCGTGGGCATGCTTGCTACCTAACGAAAGCGGGTTCAACAGCTGAAATTCGGAATCAAGTGGCGAGGTGCCCAGCTCGAATGATGACTGGGTGGACATGGCGTATAAACGGGCCTTCAGCGTTTTAAGTGCGAATGCACTTCTTAAGCGAGCCTGAATCGTCCGCCGCCGTCCGCATAGCAACAGCTTCGGGTGCGCGCGCTCCTCGTCTTCCTTGGCAACGGGGGGAGATGGGCGCGCGCTGCCTGGCCGCTGACATGGCACATACCCACGTGGGGGATTGGCCAGGAATCTCCTCGTCTTCCTTGGCAACGGGGGGAGATGGGCGCGCGTTGCCTGGCCGCTGACATGGCACATACCCACGTGGGGGATTGGCCAGGAATCGGGCGTGAGAAGGGCTAATGCACCCGCTTAAAGGAGTACTGACACGAAATTTCAAAGCTGAGATCCGCTCTAGAAATCAAGTACAACGACAACACAAATAGGTGTCTGTGAATAAATGCATCTTTCTTTCTTTGTAGTTGTGTGTGTGTGTGTGATCTCTCTTTCGCGAACATTACCGAACCGCGCAAATTCAACTCGTGCATTCGCACTTTCACATTCTTCCCCTCGGGGAAATGCGGGGAATTTTTTTGTTTTGTTCTTTCGCCTGCCTGCAAAAACGCCGGCAAAACTTAAGTAGCCCCATAGAGGCTACTAAATTCCCTTCATCGACAATAATAAAAAAAAACGATGAAGAGGCTTTAGTTGAGGCCCGACAAGAGATTTTATTTGTCGAACAGAGGATTATCTATGGGCCTTGCGCTGTGGTAGGCCATAACAGTCAGGGAGGAACACGCTTGCACGGAAGCAGACGGTTTTGGAAGGGGACGGCGTAAAGGCTTCCTGGAAATTCCGGTTTCCGTCATGCTTCGGCATTTGCTCCCGCGCTTGCGCGTGCGTTCCAAAGGCACTTTCGGAGCACCTGCTCTTCGAGGGAGCCGTGCTCTCTCCGATGGGGCTCGGTGACCGCTCTCGTACTTCCATTGTAATGCAAACTTAGAGAGGTTTAGCACTCCGCATGCTCCGTCTGTTCCGTTCGTACCGTGTTGACCGGAACCGGAATGCGCCTGCACGCGCGGGCATGGTGAGAATTACCGTCCTCACCGCAACGAATGCGGACGCATGGCGAGGGCTGGCCAGCGGAACTAATCCACCCTACCGGAACGAATGCGCAAGGACCCAGTCGGGTCCCGGTCAACACGGTACGTACGAACGGAAAGGACGGATCAGACGGAGTGCTAAAACTGTCTATTAACTATGTGCCCGACAATGTTCACATACAACAGCTCCGTCATTGCAAGCTCCGCCATTGCAAGCTCGATCTGCATGAGTGCAAGGATCCCTGAATTTTTTTCGACAGAAGCAACTCAAAGAAGAGTGTGAAAGTAACGGACAGTGCGAAACAGGTTGTTGTTTGAACAGCACCGGCATGCTACACCCAATCTGCTGGAAGGTTGGGAATATTGGAAGTGACTGTACTACAAACGCTACAGGTGGAATGTACCACGAATATTGCCCTTGCAATACTACATGTAAGTGTATTTTGCCTCATTGTTTTGTTGAACAAAGTATTCAGATGGTACACCTCACTCATTTATTCAAAAGTTAGTTTTGTCAATTGTCCATTTTAGATTCAAGCCATAGCTTACATCTTGTTTTGTTAAATGTTGAAATCAAAACGGTATTTGCCCTTTTAATGAGCCATCACTGTAAGCTGAACGCTCCATTACGCTGAAGCCGTCACGGATGCTGCCGCAGACTATACCCGCGAAGAACAGCATAACGTGGGCTCTCATTCATGTAATCGTAGATCTTGATTAAATCAGACCGTCCTTTCTTCAGCAAAGGTGTCTACAATGTATTACTGGGTTTCACTTTACACTCACCGTCATTCTCATTTATACCTAATACCTTTTTTGTGAATCCTAATTACCGTTTAAACACAGAACATCATGTGCAAATATTTCCAACTCATCATAGCTACAGGCACGCCTACCTACCACAAACCATTTATCACATGAATATCACACGAATGTATGTGCAAGAGCTGAGCCACTGCAGAAAGAGCCTGGGGGAAAACAGCACAGACTGATGAGGTTATCCTCATTTTCATACTGTCCATCGCTCACATGTGCATATATTCACAAAACGATAAGTGTTTGCTTTCCTTTCTATTTTGTTTTTTATTCGCAGCCTCGTTTATTTTGTGTGACTGGGCGGGCCTGGCTTCCCCGGCTGATGCAGTGGCTTTAGAAAAAAAAAAACTCGCGATAACCACGAGGAGCGCCTCGCGTTGCCTAGAAACCACCAACGCCACACCTGGCGCAAAACCTGCTCCACGGAAGGTCGACGCGACCACAGGAACCCCCCGCATGCTCCGTGCACGTAAGCGCCGGCGCTGAGCCTCGGCTGTCGTCAAGTGCTCATCATCATCATCAGCCTGTATACGCCCACTGAAGGGCAAAGGCCTCACCCATTATCCCGGTCCTGTTATAGGTGCGACCAATTTATCGCCGCAAACTTCTTGATCTCATTTGCCCACCTAACTTTCTGCCGCCCCCTCCCACGCTTGTCTTCTCTAGAAATCCACTCTGTTATACTTTGCATTACATGCATTCCCACACCTATTTCTTCTTCTTAATTTCTACTAATCAACAAGCGTTTGTTCCCTGACACACTCCGCTCTCTTCCAGTCCCTTAATGTTACACCTATCATCTTCCGTTCCATTGCGCGCTGAGTCGTCCTCAATTTAAGTTGAACCTCTTAGTGAGCCTCCAAGTTTCTGCCCCGTAGGTGGGTACCGGTAAGATGCAGCTTCTCCAGGAACAATGGTAGGCCGCCATTCGTTACCTGAGAATGCCTGTCAAATGCACCCCACACCCTTCTAATTATCTCTGCCTCATGATTGGGATCCGGGGTCACTACTTGGCCTAAGTAGATACATTTGCTTACCACTTACAGTGCCTCGCCACCTATCTCAAATAGCTGTGCTCTCACGAGGCTATGGAGCATTACTTTAGTTTTCTGCATATTAATCTTCAGGCCTATGGTGCTTATCCAGTGCAGTAAGCATGCTTTGCAATTCGTTCCCCGAGTTACTTAGCAAGGTAACGTTACTCAGGTATTCTCCATTAACCCTTAGCCCACCAGTTCCCTATCCAATCTTCTAAATACCTCTTGTAAACATGCTGTGAAACACATTGAAGAGATTGTGTCTCCTTGCCTGACGCCCTTCCTTATAGGTGTTTTACTCTTCTCCCTGTTTAGTACTATGGTAGCTGTTGACTCATTGTAGATATCCTCTAGTATTCCTACGTAAAGCTCGTCTACACACTGATTCCGCCATACGTGCATGACTGCTGAGGTTTCGACCGAGTCAAATGCCTTCTCATATTCTATGAAGGCTATATATTACGAGAAAGCATTTGACTCGTGAAGCGCCACCGCGCATTTAGTGATTGGCATAAGGAACACGAATATATGGATGCATATGACTCTACTACTAGCACAGTGCATAGCGACGACAGAACATGTAAATAAACAATTTAAAATTTGTGCAAACGCCTGGTGATGTGTCCTTCAGTGCTCACGGAGAACGAAATCTTGCAGCTTCGCTATTGTTTAAGCCTTGTGTCAAATATCGCAAGCTGCACCCGTTTTAACAGCAAAGCTGTTTAGCAAATCGCAATTTTTTCTGCCCGGCGTTAAAAGTACAAAGAAAACATCGAGCACGCGCACGTGAGCGCGCGCCTCGAGGCGACCGCCCGGAAGTTAAAAAATTAAAGCCGTTCCACTCAACGTGAGAGCTGTCAAAGTGCAGAGCAGTGAATGGGCTTAACGGGCTGTGGTACCGTTATCCGCTCACTGCTACCACCCATCACGCTATTCGCCTTCTTGCCTCACTCTTCTCTTGGACGGAGGTTCGTCCAATGCAATTAAAATTTCCCGCCTTCGCAGTGCCCGCACGCCCCCTGCCTGGAACAGCTCGAGCGGGATCTCGCACATGCCGCCACAATACGGTGTGGTTTGGAATGCGGTGTTCTTGGCAGCCACTTTTTTTCGCTCAATATCATAAAAGCCGACGTAACGGGCGTTACTGATTAACTGAACGCGGGGGCTGCCGCTTGTATATACAGATTTTTGCCCCAAATGGTCCTGCGGAAATCTTTGCACTAAACAACGGGGAAAGGTATGACAAGCGCCAGCTGTTAAGGAGTTTCGAACGATTATAACTATATAAACACCTTGGTTTTCGAAGCCCCTGTGTTACGCCGTCATGACGGTACTCCGTGGGGCTTTACTTAAGTCATCTATCGGGCTGCGCCGCCTGATTCCGGCAGTGGCGTGGCATTGCGACAGCGAGCTACGATGACAAGACGAGCCCCTAAAGGGCTCTGCACTTAAAAAACCAAGAAAATGCCGAGCACTCATGATGTGTTCGTGATTCGCGACGACGACCCCCAACACCGGTGCACCTTCGTCAAGCGAAGCACACCCGCTGAGGGAGATTGGTAAACATTGCGGCGACTGCACGGGAGTTATAAAAACTGCTAAAATGTCCAGCGTTCACGTGAGTGAGTGAGTGAAAAACTTTATTAAACGAGAGGCCATTGGGCCCTGGGGGGAGCAAGGATGAGGGAAAAAGGGGAAGGGCACAACTCGCAGGATGAACACAGTTGCAGTCTTGGGGTCCTAATCACAAAATGAACACATTGAAGTCAGTCGGTGGCATCAAAATGCACAGCTCACACTTAAATGTACAGTTCACACACTATACAATGCGGTTCAAACTGAAAACAGTGCACGCTGCAGTCAGTTCACATTGTAGGTAGAACGGGGAAGTCTACCAGGCCGTTACACTAATTTGTAGAGTCCGTTTTCAAGGGCGTACTCGGTGATTGCTTCTAATGTGGTGGGATCGCCACGAACCCGACTAACATGCTCCTGTTCAGTCGCAGGGGCGGGACCTAGAGTTAAAAAAATTCCCTCGCACTTCCCCGAGGGGGAGAGTGTGTAAGTGCGAATGCACGGTTGTGGATTGCGCGATTACGGTGGATATCGTGATCTTGGAGTGGAGAGGAGGCGCCCAACACCCGCAGTCACTGAGCGGAGAGAGGAGGAGGAGAGTAGCGCCCGCCGTTACGGCGAGGGCTACACGAGCGCCCTCACGCGTCGGAATGCGGAGCGCCCGCTACGCGAGCGAGAGCTCTCCCGCCCGAAGTGGAGAGGAGGCGCCCAAAACCCGCAGTCACTGAGCGGAGAGAGGAGGAGGAGAGTAGCGCGCGCCCATCTCCCCCCGTTGCTAGGGAAGACGAGGAGGAAGACGAGGAGCGCGCGCACGCGCAGCTGTTGCTAAGGAGGAGGAAAGTAGCGCGCGCCCATCTCCCCCCGTTGCTAGGGAAGACGAGGAGCGCGCGCACCCGCAGCTGTTGCTATGCGGACTACGGCGGCGGACGATTCAGGCTCGCTTAAGAAGTGCATTCGCACTTAAAAGCTGGTGGCGATTACGGTCGAATGATGGACAAAGCCAAATTAAGTGATAAAGATTTTGCGCACCTCACGACGACCGCCCCGTAACCCCGGCGCACGTTTGCCAAGCCAAACATACCCAGTTTGGGAGATTGGGCAAGATTGCGGTGACCACCCGGCAGTGAAAAATACAAAGAAAATGGGGAGCGCTCGTGTGTTGGTTGGTGCCTAGCCGCGACCGCCCAGCTTCTCCATCGCACGTTTGTCAAGCCACGCATACCCACTTAGGGAAATTGACCAAGAATGACAGAAAAACTCTAGCGTTCGCCGTAATTGTAGCCACATTTTCTCAAAAGGAGAAAGACTCCAGTGCTCGCCGTAATCGTGGCAACACTTGTTATGAACGAGAAAGACATGCCATAGCGTGCGGCCTTCCAAAATGATGTCGTATGATTATCACATGCAGAAAATAAAAAAGCTCACTCTTATTGCAACAATGATGGAGTAACAGTGTTTTTACCATATTTTACCATTCGTAAACTCTCATTTCGTTGTCAGCAGTCTTCTGTAATCGGCCACCACTTCTTTTGCGCAGTTATTTTATATGTGAATGCTACCTGAAGACGTTTTTACTAAATGTTGTGTTTAATTGCTTTGTAGTGCGATGTTTTCGAGGGAATTTTGTTGACTCCAATGGTGGACCAAAAAAACCTTGGAATGTTTGCTTGAGGAAGAAAACGTGAGCGTAAAAGAACAACTGCTGGCATTCTTCGCCCCTAGGAGGAACCAAACGGAGAAATCACACGTAGGAAGTATGAATCTGCTGACTGCCGAAAAATAAAGTTTTATAACTCATTTTGCTGTCAATCTTGGTTTGCACGCAGGTAGTATTTATTTGCTTATTTATTTATTATTTTATTTACTTATGTCTGTACCTACATGTATTCACCCGAGGGCACTACAGTAGGGGGGGGGGGAGTTGTTACAAGGTATAAATAATGAGTGTTTCAGTTTCCGAAGCTCCACTTAGAGGCAAATTTGAACATAGAAAGAATTCCAATATACAAGCAAACCCCGATATGACAACAAATAAGCATAACCACCGAAGTTAAGAATTGGAACGTTATTTTCAAAGACTACAAGAATGGCATAAAACAGGGCATCAAACAAGTCACAAAACAGTGCTTAAAACTGGGTCAATACAAATCATCTACAATATTTGTAGAAGCGAAAACACAAAAACATCGTGCTTCTCGTGCTTGAAAAAATGCTGGGATAATATTTAAGAAAATCGATCGTGGCTTATCATTACCGTGACGTGTTCCGGGAGGCGCTTGCAGTGCTTGATAGCACGGAGAAAAAAGAATTCATAAAAATCGAGGTGCGCAGAGCTATTTGTTATATCTTAAATTATTGGTCCCAACGAATAGGTACGTAGGTAGGCGGATGTAAATATATATCTCTGGTAACAGCAGTGCGTTTGAAGTATGCGTCACCAAGGAAACGATTGCGAAAAAGTGCCCGTCGCAAAGAATGGTTAGGCCAGCCAAGCGAGTTCTTTCTTTAAGTAATGCTAGTTGCAAACTGGTACTTTTGGGTCACAAATTGAGCAGCACAATTCTGAACGGATTCTAGGCGGTTGATAAAAGTTTGAGTGCGGGGATCCCACACAAAGCACGCGTACTCCAGGTTCGGCGGAATGTTTTATAAGTATAAGCGTTCCATTACTTCTCGAGGCGCGTGTCTCAAACCTCTACTACTACAGTTAAAAGTGGAGGCAGCCTTGAAAGGCACTGCTTCAATGTGACGATTCGAAGTTAAGTTAATAGATAAGGGCGCAACCATCCCCGTGAGAGAAAGGAAGCTGGGCCGTGTTACGTAGAGAGGGGCCAGCGCTGGCGGCTGCATCAGCTGTAGTATTTCCTTCTATTCCCGAATGACCAGGCAGCCGTTGAAGCACGATGTGATTACCCGCGCGCACTACCGCAGTGTGGATTTCACTGATTTTTCACACAAGCTGACTGCAGTGGTTGGACAGCCTTCTTAGAGCTTTCAAAGCACCCCGTGACCACCAATCACCACGCATGCTGTGCACCAATTAAATGAAGGGCCGCCCTTACAGCCGCTAGCTCCGTACCGATGGGTGATATTTTGTGGCTCAGATTTTTTCTGATTGTCCACTGGACCGACGGAATCCACACGCCAATGGCAGAAGAGTGAGCAAATGTTGAAGTGGCAGCACGCTCGCAGCAGATATCCACCTCTGCATGAAATTGACCCTCTCGGTAAATTACATGTTCAACCCGACCTAACCAAAGCTTGTGAAGGTGTACTGCATCATTTGCGTCGTAACGTGGCTTACACCCAAAGCTTCAAGTTCAAAATAGGGTGGGAGGATTCCCCACTGTAATTCACGTGCCCTGTGCGCGATACTACCGAGCACTTGTGTATCTGCCCGCGATTTGCCGCTGCGTGAGTAACAGCGGCTAGCTGCCTGTCTGCACCCATTACCTGATTCTTTCAGCGCTCACCGATTGTTCTCTCGGCCTCACCCACCTCAACCTTCCTGTGTCATCAATCGCCAAAGAAGAAACCTTGCCGCATATGTGCTGTCTCTTCCGTTTTAAATTTCAGCTTTTCTGTGCAATCGCTGCCCAAAGGCATCACTCTTGGTGCTCTGTCCCCTTTAGGCGAGTACGACCTTTCCGTTTTAACTGCCGATCCCCAGAAAAACCCCACCAATGACTTTCCTTACCCAGAACCATGCTCAACAATGTTCGCTCCCGATTTCCTCCCTGCCAATTCCGGTGAGCTCTGCCGCCTCCTGGTTACCTATTGGGACATCTTAGATCTCAAAGATCGCCCTTTAGCTAAAGCTTTGTCGTTCACGCATCGAATTAATACAGGAAGCGCAGGCCTTATTCACAAATGACTGTACAGAGTTTCCCGCGCTGAGAAGCGGGTAATCTAACAAGAAGTGGATAAGGTGCTGGCAAAGGATATCATTGAGTCTTCCTGCAGCCCATGGCCTTCACCAGTGGTGCAAGTAAAGAAAAAAGATGGAACATGGCGGTTTTGTGTAGACGACACCTTAGCCGTCACGAAGAAGGACGTTTATCGCCTTCCGCGGATAGACGACGCCCTTGACTGCCTCCACGGAGCCAAGTATTTTTCATCCATCGACCTCCGGTCGGGATATTCGCGAATTTCCGTAGATGAAATGGACCGTGAGAAGACCGCCTTCATAACACTTGATTGTCTTTATCAGTTCAAGGTGATGCCCTTTGGCCCATGCAACGCTCCAGCAACATTTGATCGCATTATGGACTCACTGCTCCAGGGCTTTAAGTGGTTCACATGCCTCTGTTACTTGGAGGATGTTATCGTTTTCTCGCCTTCCTTTACGACCCATTTCGAGCACCTTTCGGAGATCCTGGCACTTTTCCGACGGGCGGGTCTCCAGCTGAATTCCTCAAAATGTCATTTCGGCCGAAGACAAATTACAATCCTGGGGCACCCCGTCGACACTAGGGGAGTTCAACCCGATCCGGATAAAGTTCGCGCAGTCCAGAACTTCCCGGTACCGTGCTCAACAAAAGACGTTAGAAGCTTCCTAGGACTCTGTTCATACTTCCGCCGCTTTATCAAGGACTTTGCCCACATTGCCCAACCCCTTACCGGCCTGCTGAAGAAAAATGTTCTGTTTTCCTTGGGCTCCGATCAAGTGGCCGCTTTTACCACCCCAATTTTCATGCTCACCAATGCACCACTTCTAGCTCATTTTGATCCTAATGCTCCCACAGAAGTCCGCACGGATGCGTTTTTGGACGCAACAAATTTCCTATAATGGAATACTAAACAAAACTGATTGCAGCATAATTAAGTTAACAGTCAGGCTTTACCATTAAGCAACAAAAGAACACGATATATCTAACGAAGGAATTAAATTTATGAAAGATGGTATAATAAGAACGGCGAATGTTTAATACTAATGAAATTGTCTATCTTTTATCATTCTGCCTTAAAGAAACTGAATCCGCAAAGCACGGAGATTTTATAGCTGTTACAACACTGTTACAGCACTGTGAGGCTGTAACTAAATTTAAAATCAATTCAACTTAATCGTAGCTCTCAAATTATGAGGAGGGAGCAATTTAAAACAGTACCAAAGCAAGCGCGGAAAATGAGTGCTCAAGAGGCAATGAAGAGCACAGGATTGCCCTGGTCTTCAGCTAAGATTCAATGGATATTGTAGATTTAGAGTGGTAGGAAGATAGGTATTTTCCCTCTGAAACCAAAAGTGGCTACGTGAGAGCTACTCAAACTTTTTCTTCTCGTGTTGCCCAGCTTCCTAGCAAGCTATCTCCCGCCCCACGGCTGCGCGCTGTAGGGCGCCATCCATGGCGGGCCGTGGCTCGACGAAACCAAGGAAGCGACAAGTGTTTTCGCTCATTGGCATTTATTAAAGCGAAAGTTTTCGTAGCCGCACCGATGGCGCCCTGTCTGTCTGCCGGGCTGTCACCGCAATCTCCTTAAGTGGGTATGCTTGGCATGACAAACGTGCGCTAGTGACGCTGGGCCGTCGTCGCGAGGTACGCGCTCATGTGCACGCACTCGGCATTTTCTTGGTATTTTTTAAATGCACGACAGGAAAAATTACGGTTGGCTAAACAGCTTCGCTGTTAAAAACTAATGCATTCCCCATATACCGGTTGGTCGACCGAAAAGTTATGATAAAATCTATGGACTCACGGCGCCCCCGTGAAACCGGGCTTTAATTGTGTTCAAACGGTTAATTGAAATTCGCGCAAAAGCAATGGCTCTAGACAAGACAATGCGCTCATCCATTATGAAGAAGGAGTACAATAGTTTATCTTTATCTCCTTAACCACTCATCGGTACACTTAGATCCTTCCTAGATGGGTGTACTTGGTGCTCCAAAAATCGTCGCGTGGGTTCATTCTTCGATGCGATTTGGGTGTTTGAAGGTTTGACGATCGATCATCAAACGCACTTTCCGCGAAGGTTGGACGTAATTTAACTTTCGGGCTTGTGTCAAGTTTTCTTTAGTAGGAGTAGTACATGTTTTTCCTGAATAATAATGATCCAATAAGCGTGCAGGCTAGCTGGTTTACAGCGAGGATCTATTTCCTCGCCCGGGCAGTTTAAGGGAACCGAGAGGTTTGGCTCACCGTGACAACAGTCAGATCCGGGCCGCCTCAGCTCTCGGCCGTTAGCCTCGATCGACGTCGATGGCAGCCGGCAGGGTCTCTTTAACTCGCCGCAGCTACACCTGGGCTTTTAGGTGCGTCGTAGGGGAGGGTTTCGGATGAATTTTCACCACGTGGGGATCTCTAACGAGCCGCGAAATCTGTACACACGAATGCGTCGCCTCCATCAGAAAAGCAGCCACCACCGCCGGCATCGATCCCGCGTTCTTGGGCTCAGCAGAACAACGCCATAGCCACTGAGCCACCGACGGCAGCCATTGTCGCGGTTTTTTCCGGATCTTCGAAGGAGGGGAATCGCCAGACGCTTCCTGTCGCCGTGCTTCCCGATCAACCCCTCCGGAAAAATTCTACCTAGCGTGGCTAGCTCGCCGCAAGTTTCTCCTCTGGAGTGGAAGCATCGTCCTCCCCGATAACCAATCACCCAGTCGTGTCTCCTGACGATGGCTCCAGCCGGTTGCCACCAATAGCCCAAGAAAGGTTCTGTGATGGCTTCGAAAAATTGCCAAAAAGCGGCTGGGGATTCGCCACTGCTTCATATGTTCCCTTCATTATCTCGATTGCTTGTTCGAAGTTTGCGATAAAACTGGTAATATTGTTGTCAGAACAAATTAGTTCTTTTAATTAACTAAACTAGTATCTTGTCTTTTAAGTGACATGGACATGCTGAAGAGTCCACATCTTCGCTATGACCGACAAAACTGTAAAGTACAGCAATGAGATGTATAAAACCAACACCACGTGAAAGCGAACGAAAGATGAAAAAGGGCGCTTGGGCGTAAAGATTTTCCGCGCTGTGGTGTCTACTACTTGCACGCCGCATGGGACCTTTAGACAGGACAAAGGAACCGTCATGACTGCTGCTTAAGAAGGCATTTTAGGCACAAGTAGGCATTAAGTAGCCATTTCGTGTTGCTCTGCAGTATACCTCTCATGTGTACTCATTGAAGCTACATTTTTTTGCCGGTTGAACCCTAAATTCAGTAGACTCACGAAGGGGCACACTGGTGTTGTGATGCCTTTTTGGGGATGAGAGGTTCCGTTCCCTTGTGGTTACACTCCCGGCATTTCCTGCGCGCACCCCGTGCCATCTACTCCTCTGCATAGAACATTCCTTCTATTCTTTTACGCAAGTGCTCAAAGAGCGTTGCTGTTCGGCTACAGTGGCCTCGGGGTAGAATAGCAAGTTTTGGAACGAACGCCCAGGGTTTGAGTCCTTGCAAGCCAGTATTTTTTTCCCGAGACCTGTAATTTTTTTACTCTAAAATGTTCTCTTTGCTCAATCCTGCGTCTTATTTTCATAAATAGCGGTGGTTTGATATGTTCCCGACTGGTTTAGCCGTGCGGTACGGCATATCAACGCCTTTAATTAACGTTTTACATAGCACCGGAAGTACAGGGCTTGTACCTATCTTGTAACGGAACATCGCCCTGGGAATGGGAATGCCTGCAATTAACCAATGCCACCCTGTGTCCTAAACAACGTGCAGTGCCTTAGAATTAAAAAATTCTGCAGATATTCATATAATTATCGACTAATGCGTAGCATTCTTGGGCCGCCTGTCTTGAGTGTACGTTTTTTCCGGCCAAATTTTGGGTTTTATTAAATCCTGTTCAACCAATTATCTCCAATGACGCTATTATAATGATTACCGCTGAAACTTTTGCGAAATCTTCAATATTGTGTAAATGTCATACATTATACGTTTTGCCAATTTCCCTATTTTTTAAATATTTTTCTTATTTTTCAGATTTTCGAAATTCCGCCCAATCAATTATCTCAATTTACGTTACTATGAAGATTACATCTGGAACTTTCGGAAAATCTGCATTACTTTGGAAATGAAGGGCGTTACACGGTTTGCCATTTTCAGTAATTACTTTATACTTTTCCTATTCTTTTAGTTTATCAAAATTTCGTTCGACCAATTATCCTTGTTTACGCTTTTATAACGATTACAGGTGGAACTTTGGCGAAATCTGCATTTTCTTTTTGCATTGCATGGCTTTACACACTCCTGGCTGCGGGGATACTCGGCAAAGAATGCTACGCATTAAAACATCCATAACCGTATTGGTAACGGCTATGATGATTTATGATGACGGGTAGATGAGTTCTCCTCTAGAACAGCACGTGAGAGGGGCGCCGCGTCTCATCAGCGTAAGGTAGCTGATGGCCTGTTAACATCAAGAGGTAGGATGAAGTTGAACGTGGCTTGCGGGAAAGGTTTGACGTCTCATTTGTAGGTAGACAAACTTTGTTAGGACCTCAAACAGATGGCAGTCGGTTGCGTGGAGGCGAATACTGTCAAACGCCTTCCCTAACCACGTCCGTCCTCTAAAATCGATATTTCAGACTCATATTCAGACAGAAGCAAGTGGTGTGCAGACAAAGCCACTTTACAACACATCATATATGCATGCCCACAGAAACCTCACTTACGTAACAGATCATTAAACATCAGTACAAAAGCGCAATGAAAGTCCGGGTCCACGGGCTCATGGCCGCCATCCAACGAGGATGGCCAAGTGACTTTCTCTCTCTCTCGCCCCCTTCCTTCTACCAGTTTGAGCTGAAATATAGTTCCTCCTTGCTCACTCTTTCTCTCTTATAGCACTGCATAATGGTCGACACGTCTCTGATGCGAGCTCCAAATGACGTGCAACGGATAGTGGTTAGAACGTAACGTGCAGGGGGACAGGGGCTAGACGGTAACCAACCAACAACACTGCATACTTACGTCAAGTGCAATTTATTCAATGCTCTAAGCTGCAATTTCCTTTGCGTCAGATCTTTTTACTTCAGAAACCGACTGTCTTGCACCTTGCGACCTCTAACAAAATATAATCTAAAGATTGTGCCGTAACCACGGACGTGTTTTTACTCTGTACTCGGTATTAGAACCATTTTTGCAGGGAAAACCTATGCTCGCTGTGGCTAGATTCCTTCAAGTGTAAATTCAAGCACTGTGCCAACTTTTAAAGACGCATTTCTTTTTAGGTCAGCGTCGTCCTCTCCTCGTAACGTATAATTTGAATGTGCTCACCCCGATTCAAGGATGCGGTCTTCATCACCACGTCATCATCGTTTTCATCCCCCTTCGCCTTTTCATGTTCTCCCCTTCCTTCCTTATTGCATGATATGACGTGCAGCCATCTTGTTCAGCCATTGCATCCGTCCGTTCCTTTTGTGACAAAAAGCCACGCGTTAGCTGAGATCCTCGCGGGAGCAACACCGCATACAGATTGTCGAGAACAGTTTTACTTAGGCCCAGTGCTAAGACATAAAAATTAGCCTCTGGACACCAGAGTATGAGAGAAATTTCCCCGAAACCATTCGGCTCAATGAGGAAGGGGGACGGGGGGAGGGGGTCAGCACTAACACGGTGATTTCGGTTGTCTGACATATCAGCATTGACGAAATGAATTTCCTTCCGCTCAGTTCTTCCTATCACCCTCCCCCTCACAACTGGGACCACTGGAGTGTCGACACACGATCCATCAGTGCTGTTCAGAATAACTGATCATCCGTTGTTTGAATGGCCGACAGCATCGCTACGCCGGGCCAGCTGGCAGCCCGCATATGTCTCCGTGAGCACACGCAAGTAGGAAAGACCCCTGGATACCAGGAATATAATTTCGGAACATCTACAACGCAAAAGTACATTTTCCAAAGCCGTCTGCGTCAAACGCACCTCTGAAAAATGAAAGCTCAGGACAAACGTTTAAGCCGCTACGGGACGTGATGGCTAGATATTCTTACAAAAAAATTCCTTGGTTGTAACTTTTGTTCTATACCGGCAGAAATTCATACGACATATGCAAACACTGTGGCACATTTCAGTCGCGTTAATTTTAATAATTTTGATATTTTGCATTGTATGTTGTTCAAACTAAACACTTGACATTATCGTAATAGCACCTCCCAAAGCGGCGGAATCACTCCAGTAAGTTTCCATTTTAGCTCAGTCACGAGCTGCGAAGCGCGCTTCGGAAAAAACACCAATTCCACCACTGGTTTAATGCTCACAATGACCCGCCTTCTCTCGCAAGCTTCAAGGAATGGCGATCCTTAGCGAAAAATATTCTTTCCCGGGACAAATACATGACTAAAAATTGCACTTAATCACATGTTTCCCATTTCACTTGCGAGTTCTGGCAGTATATCAAGTTGCGCACACGTCACGCATGCGATAGGGTAACCGTTTAGGATGGTGACAATTTTGTGACTGGCCCGGAGACCTATGGGAACTTCTCAGACGTCAGTTTTCTTCGACCTAATCGACCTCTTCCGACAGCGACAGCGAACTGGGTTTCCCGTCTCATGAGCCAGTATTGCAAATCCCGAACATTAGCGAGAATGATGTCGTGTCCGCTATCCGCAAACTCCCCTCGAAAACGTCGCCTGGTTGCGGCAGCATTCCTTGCTTCGTCGTGAATGGTTGTTGTGTCGTATTAGGACCTCCTCTCTGTCACATCATACGTATGTCCCTTGTTGAACAACATTTTCCAAAAAAATTGTTGAACAACATTTTCCTAAAGACTGGAAATTAGGCGCTATCTTCCCTTTGCCCAAGTTCGGAAGAACCACTATCCCCCGGAATCTATAGGCCAGTCTCCTTTTTGTCTTCCTTTTCCAAAGTATTCGGAAAAGTCGTGCATCGTTATCTCTGGCAGTCCATTCATCAATTCTAACCAACACAGCTTCATGCCCGGAAGGTCAGTAGAATAAAATCTCGCATGCTTTCTAAACGACATCAGCCCTCCAGTGCTCTCTCGCCAACAGATAGATACCGTATATTTCGACTATCAGTGAGTTCTATCAGTGATTCGGCAGTTATTTAAAAGGCAGGTTTGATTGTGTTTGTTACGAAGGTGTCACCACCCGGCCTTTCGCGATGATATCAGTGGTACCTCAGGGTTCTACGTTCAACCATCTCCTATTTAAGATTTTCGTTAAAGATATCCACTAGGTTATTAGGCACTGTTCGCTGTCTCAGTATGCCGATGATATAAAGCACTATCGCGCGGTTTCTTTACCGGGCGATCGCTTCCGGCTGCAAAATGACATCAACGCAGTTTCAGCATGCTGCGACTGCAACTATTTGGAGCTCAATCTCTGCACATCTATCGTAATATCATATACTCGTAAGACTGACCACGCTCATTTTCCCATACTCTGTTTGGTGTACCCGTAAAACTCGCATCTGTAGTCCGTGATTTTGCTGTAATGATGGACTTAAAACTACTTTTCAACTCACATGTGATCTATCTAACCAACTCATGTCTCCGAATGGCTGGCGTGATTTCTTTGGCCGCCAGTGAATTCACCGACCTACCCTGCTTCGTCTCACTCTATCGCGTCTATCTTTTACCGAAGTTCGATTTCGCCAGTGCAGTTTGGAATTGTTTAAGCCCTTTATCGTTCCGTCGACTAGAAAGGATTCCGAAACGCTTCACTACAACCGTTTTTTTTTCGTTACTCACCAGTGAGCCATTATGGGCGCGGTGGGCTTAAGCTCCTGAATGATATGACCTATGTTTTAAACGCTCCAGACGTGAACTGGTTTTTCTTTTTATCTGTGTACATTCCAAGTTTCACTGTCCTTGCCTTGTAAGCTCTCTTCACCTGCGAGTGCCAAGCAGAGAACCGCGGCCGCATAGCTCCTTTCACGTTGACCGAAAACTAAGCCTAGCACCGGCCAGCCAATACCAACGTGCTTTTAACACTCTATCCTGTACAATTACAGACTTGTGTAGCCGAGAAGGTTTCCAGACAAGTGGAGGATGAACAATGCAGGAAAGAGTTTCTAAAACAGAGATATAATGAAAAAATTCCTACTATCTCGTACATTCACATGCTTTCGAATAATCTCAAGAAGACTAGAAAACACGCTAACGCAAATGTGCTATTCCCGGCTCCTAAGAAGTTGTCAAAGCTTTTCAACAAAGTTAATGAGGGCCACGTCAAGTCTGATACGTGTAGCAACAACTTCGTACGCTTTCGCAACAACTTCGCACCAACTTCGCACTTAGCAACAACTTCGCACCACCCGGTTGACCTATTCACCGGCAGAACTGTGGGCAGCTTCGTTCCCTCGATGGGACGAGTGCGCAGGAATCCAGATAATCTGGATCTGGCTGGGTTCGAACTGATTTTTTTATTAAACTTTCACATTCTGGATCGTGAATTTTGGTGTTCGCAAAACTAGGCGCTGCTGCTTTGGAGTCGCTGAAGATAACTTTTGTATGGGTACTAGTGATTGCAATATAGATTGCAGCCTTTCCCGCTTCCTTTGGTCGTCTGCATGAACAGCAGCTGCAATAACGTACCTGAGTTTGTTATCGGCGGCTGCAATTACGAAGACACCCTGCACTTTGTATTTGTCTGCATCCATGTAGCCTACCTTTACGAGTACGAGTAGACTACCTTTACGAACAGTTTTACGAGTACTTTGGCTCTAGCGTTCCTCCTTTCCTTGTGATGAATCTAAAGGATATTTTTAGGAATGCAGTTAATAGTGAGGGGCTTAAATGTATCTCTAGTGACAGGGGTCTCCCTTGTTTGTGTTCCTTCATAAGATATACTTAGGTCTGTTAAGGCGTACTATCCTTTCGGAGTCTTAAATAATATTTCATATTGAGCGATTCTATGTGGCTCTATTAGTTCTTCCAAGGTATTGTGGATGCCCATTTTTAGAAGTGTATCTGCCGGAGTACACCTCGGTAAGTGCAACGCTGCTTGTAAGATTGCCTAATCTAACAGTTTACTTTCTCCTTCTCCGCCTTGTGTAAAATGAGGTATGGAAGGAAGAAGACAAAGTGACTCTGAAAAAAGGCCTGAACTAGCCTCGTGTGATCTATTTCTTTCATTCCCCTGTGTTTGTTCCCCGTGCGGCGAATTAGAAGGTTCGTCTGATGCACGCAAGCCGTCAGTTTACTGAGCGTAGTGGCATTCTTGCCATTGTTCTGTAAGTACATTCCTAGTACTGTCATCGTTTGGACTTCGGGTACTAGTGTGTTATTCATGTGGATTTCTATTAATGTGGTTTATCCTTAGCTTCTTTCCCAGGCGCGCAACGCATTACGACGAGCTCTAAATTTTTAGGAGAGCAAGGCAAGCGCATAGCCCTAGCCTGTTTAGAGACTATGTCAGCGCCGGGTTGCAATGTGTGCTCTATTTCCCAGTCACTGCCCTTAGTTGTCTATAGCGTAACATCATCAGCATGCAGGGAGTGGGACAAATTGGGTACTTTCGCTAGTAGCTTGGTCATGGGTATGAGTGTGATGTAACTAACAAAGGGGAGAGCACTGAGCCCTGCGGTGTCCCCATGCTGCCTAGGGTGAAAGGGTCGGACTTGAGCGGCCCGAATTGAATCTCAGCTGTCCTTTTGGACAGGAAAGCCTTGATGTAAATATGGGTTCGCTCACCGACCTGTAGGGCTGATAAGGCTGGTATAATCGCCTCATACTCGATATTATCAAACGCTGTGGTTACATCCAAAGCAACGATTGCGCGGGTGTGTTTATTATGTAATGAATTTACCACCTCCTTCGATATTCTGAGCCTGATGATTGCAGTCCAGGTGACGGGGGAATAAATTATGCGAAGGGGTCACTTCAGTTATCGCGTGAGATAGCCACGGACATTTAGGTGGCAGGTCTGGTGTCGAAGCACTTTTTTTGCGGCCAATATGGTGCCGCAGACGTCACAACAGAGTTGCCGGCGCGGCTATGTGCCCATTCTTGCCGAGGTTGTGGTGGAGCGGTTTGGGTTGCTGTGTTGCAATGAGTAAAATGCGTACAATGCAAGAGAAAAACGGATAGCCCGTGTTTGCCCGCTGGAATAAAAATTTAGTCCTTCCAAATTTTACTCACCTAATTACTAGTTAGTATACTGAATTGCAAACTACAAACAAATGTGCTTTGTTTCGTGCCCTCCTTGCACGGCGCACCCCTTTGTGTTCATCCCTCTTCAGAGTGGAAGGGAATTGAATTTTTATGAAGTATTTCCCGTGTATCCGCAGTTAAGTACAGATAGGAGAATAAGGAGCTCACTTTGTCTAGTTAACTAAAAATTGTAACTCACGCCGCTACCCCACAGATTTTTAGCTGTTTTCTGACGAATGTAATACCTGTTCCGCGAGTTAAACTTTCAATGCCCTTCCTACACGCATTGTAATTTTAATCCACAGGCATAAGGGCCCACTGAGCAAAAAGCCGGTGCCTGCGTTGGCGTCGGTATCTGGGACAGGAAATTGGATCTTTCGGAAGCCTGCCACAGCAGGAGGAGTTCCATTGCGCCAGAATAAACTCGGCATTGGCTAAAGGTGGTCATCTACGCCAGTACACCGCAGTTTAGAGGAGCGGTAATTGAAGCAGCGGTTTTTATCGTCATCCACTTTCTTATTACATGGCGTCAGAAACGAGCAGCGCCGCAACGAGTACAATACAGATCAAAGCGATTCATAATCATCAAGGCGGGTCTAAAAGTGGAGCATTTCGTGCGGTAACATTAAACAGCCCTTGGACGAAGTGAAGTGGAAGCACAGTGTCTCGGGCGTTCGACTGGACATTCTTACTTTCGCATTCAAAACCTATAAGGAGGGCTTAGCAGTCCTCGACTTTTGTTTTTGTTGTCAATGCCACAGTTTTAGTATTTTAAAAGGTGTTAAGTAGAGTACACAATCACTTGTCAGGCATGTTGAAAAATTTTTAAACTGCGTAACTTTTTGTTGGAGCCCTGGCTGTATATGCTCCATGTATTTCAAACCCGGAATAAATTTTCTTAACCCCATTAGCTGAAATCAGGCTGCAAAGCAAACGAAACCACAAGGACGGCACCGAAAAGTTTGCTGTAGTTTGCCAAGGTGTGCCTCGCACACAGCGAAAAATTCAGCAATTATTCAAATAACGTGTTAAGAGAGCGTTTTCCACAGCTTGGCATACATCTTAGCATTACAATCCGACCTTAGTAACAACGTTTGGGATGACTTTGGCCGAATTCCATGATTACGGGCACGCGCAACCACACCTACAATTTACTATATGCTCAATATTTTTCTCGAGGTTACACAACGGTCATGCTACCTGATTAGCTAATCAACGAGGGAAACTCCTGTCCCCGTGAAAAGGGTGGTTGCATCACCTCCCCATCTCAGGGTTGTACAACTGTTTACGAAGTTTTGGGTGTACCTTTTATAGGCTTCTTACAGAACAGTTCATGATTACCAATGTTTAGCAAAAAAAATTGTTCAATGTCTATGCCATCATCAAGAACAAAAATTTTGATTGCACTAAGATTTTTAAGAAGGTCCTCATAATATTATGGGGAGAAATCTTTTATAGCATGCTCAACAACGCGCAATGGTTTGATTTGGGCCTCACTTATGCAGGTATCATGTAAGAACAGCCATTGTTCTTGCGGCTGGGGAAATTTACACCTGTTTCGTAATCCTTAGAGGCTGCAAAAAATATCCACGATTGATATATCCAGTCGATGCAAAACACTCCTGCATCGGTCCTGGGCATTTTTATTATGTTTTCCTTGTATTTCAGGTGCTGCGCACATAGATGCAGGAGTGTTCAGTCAACTACAATTCGCCCAAGCTTAGACGGGAGGGACGCTTCTTTTTTCTTAATACGGTGTTATGTCCCCGTGGAAATGATACAAATGGAAGAAAAACTGTCTTCACATGAGAGCTCTATGTTGTTGAGGCTACGCTAAAATTGTAAAATCTTCAAATCAATCACTGACAAAACAGGAAATGTTAAAATTCGTCGGGATTTTGTTTTTTATGTGGCGACAGTTGATCCGGAAACCACGGCATGATAGTTAGAAGAAATGTACAAATATATGGATTGCATATAAATGCTCACAGGTAAAACGATGACGGTGGGGTGCGCACGAGAAGTCCTTGATACGGCTGCTGAAATTACATTCTGGAATAGAAAATATTGTTTCATTTTCATCATGCATAGTAATACAGCTTTTGTTTTTTGCATCGTGCTACTATCAGGCATCATCAGGACCGTTTCTTCGTATAACAGTTTTAGGCAACAACACTTGGACACTGAACGTGGAACCGCCATCAAATTACGCCCTGTAAGTAAATATCTTGACTTCTTCAATGCAGACCACTGGGTCTCTTTCTGCGAGGGCCCAAACGGCAAAATGCATTTCATTGAAGTTTAACATCCGCGTCTTGCAAAAAGCTATGAACCTAAACATTATATAAACAATTCAAGTTATAATATCTTTAAACGCCGAGCTATACCCTACCCAAAATAACTTGACTCGAAACGTCTGCCAAGTGTCTACCATTTGCCTAGTGAGTCCAAATGCAACGGCACCGATCTAAAGTCGATTCATATATATAATCACTCGCATGCCATTGCAATGCCATTAGAAATGGTGGTGCGTGGCGGTGCTGTTTCTCTCAAATAAGTCTAAGGTCATGTAATCAAACAAGGGTTTACAACCAATATCAGATCATACCTACCTTCTAAACAGAGTCTGCTAGCACACCGAAAGTTATCCTTCGCTGAAAATGGGCTTTGCTTTCCCGGCTTACATTCTACTCTTTGTTAACAAGCGGACCATGGTACATACTGTTCTTTTCGTATGGACATAGCAAAAAATAACCACCCCTCGGTCGAAACGACAACGACAGGGGAACACGAAGCTTTCCGAAATAAAGTTCGACACCAAACAAATCAACCCAGAAGCGAGGACTGGTTTTTTGCGGGGAAAGTTAACTGCACTGCGATTGTGCTCTCTAATGGTTTACTGATATGAGCCATCCATTGCTTTCCCTGCCATTCAGCCTTCCTCGTCGTTGGAAGGGGGGGGTGAATTTATGTCTAATTTTGCACGTCCATGCACCCCTCTCCGAATCCAAACTTATACGACCATGCCGAAATGGCGCAGTGGCCAAAGTTTGATTCCCATCATGGTAATCGTTTCAATTTTTCGCCACTCCACCCACAGTTATCATCATCGTCAGACAAATTGGGCTTTTCTGCATTGCGTTTTGGGTGTACTCTCGACGACATCAGTGTGAGGCCGAAAGCTTCACATTAGAATTCATGTAGACGGCTGGTGCCATAGCTAAACCATCTCCTCCACCCACCCGGTAATGCTCCTGCACAACAAACATTTCCAGCTATGATATGAATGTTTTCCCGGGGGATTGTTAGGCACAGCTGGCCCGCCAAATGCACCCCAAGTGGGCCATTTGTTTGCGTAGTATCAAAGGAATCCTACAGCTGATTAACGTGCTGATAGTCAGACCGGACCAAACGATGCCAAAATACTCTATTTTTCAATAGAATGCGTACTATTGATCTGAAAGAACATGCTGCAGTACAAAATTACTGGTCTTAGAAAATTGGTTCGAACCTAGTCTGTTAGCGTGAAAAAACCCCGGCTCTGTTCCCATATCTTTCAAACGCGACGGGAAAGCGGCATTAAAAATGGCTCGTGAGAACAGGAGTGTTTTAAAGCAAACCCGTAGATGGCGCTAATGGAAATGCGTTCAGGCGGCCAGGTTGCTCAAACCCACCTCAGGGCTTGGAGACCCTTATGCAGCTCTCGCTACGAAAATATTCTATTTGTCAATATATTAAATCTACAAAACAGTTACAACACGTTGATGATAGCATCAAGTTTTTATTGTGGCAACTTTTTTTATCATGATTTGAAAAGAATTCAGACTCTTCCTTTTGCACTCAAAGCCATGATTGATTACGACAACTGCCTGCCCTCGATAGCTGTTAGGTAGCATAACTGGAGTTAGGAGTCCACACATCTTTTGGTTTCATGACACTAGCCCTCTTATCATACAAGAGAATGACTAATTCAGTCCACCACACCAGTCCTCGCCCCTCTGTCCTCTCAGGTTCCCTGCAGCACTCGCCCTTAAAGAGGTAATTTTCGTTTGCCCTACGTTTATAGAATAACAAAATTTTGAAGTCAAAACACATTTTTAAAGCAACAGCTTCCTCGGAGATTCAATCGCTAATTTGCTAACAATTTTGGCATTACGCATGCTCCAACGAAGCTGTCGTTTCCACATTAGCCGGTTTGGTCGATGTAGATTTCTAAAAGGTAAACGCGTCCTGATTTATTGGCAAGCCGTGCATTTTACGTGTGTCTTATCTTCAGCTACTCTTCTGAGAAAACGCACGGTGTGTCCGTTTGCATCAGCGAAGATTCGCATTTCTTCGTAATTGTTTTCAGCGGGGCTGTTGTCAACTTCTTCTAGGAAAAGTTATACTTTGTAGAAGCCGCGACACAGTGGCGTGTGTGTTGCGTGAAGAATGATAGAAATGGTAAGATGCTCTATTGAATGTTGCTGTCTTTATTTCTTAAAGGAGTAATAATGCGAAAGCCTTAAGCGCCCCTTTCTGTAGAAGAACACCACTGTTATTGTAGTTGTTGTCCGTCAAGAAAACGGCCATCGCTGTGAAGAGTAAACAAAGACATGTGTAGTCCAATGGTACTTGAACCCGGGTCTCCACAGTGGCAGCCCAGTGCTCTTCCAACTAAGCTATTTTTTTTCGTGGAAGACCAGCCGAAAAACCTACAATGACAGTTCGTTCGCTGACACATATTTTAAGTCATTTTTTAAGACAGGCACGCACAGGCTTCAATAAGATGCAACCAGTCCGGCGGCTGCAATTGTGCCTCATAGATACTACATACAAGCGCACATTGTTCGCGACAAATTTATTTAGTTCCACCTGGCTCGTCCGACTGCAGTCAAACATGCGACACTTCCATAGGTTAAACAATCCGATGAGCACAAAAAGGCCGTAGGACACGGAACAGTTTTTCATCACCTGCAAGAATTGTATACAAAAAAGTGTGATGTCTACGTCCTTGTTAAAAGTCCGCTGCAGAACTTATCGAAAAAAACACAGCGTCCGGACACAAAACAAGGAAATGAACAATTGTCTGGGGTTGGTTACACAGGCGACAGTTTACAGACCAACTCGCATATGCACCTTTACTATTGAGTCATGTTTTAACAGGCAATGTAGATGTGTGAAACCTAAAAAAGAAAAATTTGGCACTCGTCTGCATCCGCATTTTCTGACTCCCTTCAACACACTGCTGTCTAGAATTGTTAGATATAGTTGGAAACGAACACTGCAAATAAACTTTCAAGGAAACCTCCCGTCAATTCCATCAATTCCTTCCTGGAGAGGCCGTACAGGTAATCAAGAGAAGACGCGCAGTAAGAAACTTGAAAGTGTCAGCAACCTCTTTAAGAAAGCCCCAAAATGGATTAGGAATTTCGGGGTGGGGAGGAGCAAATAAAAAAGGCAATATAGCATTCAATTTATGCTGAACAAAAACATCTAAAAAAGGATGATCAGCGATTTTGAAAAGAAGAAGCGCGAGGCCAGTTGATGCACAAACAAAGGCACCAATCCAACACCACCAGACCTTAACGAGACGGAAGGATTATCGCGGCCCATGGACTCCAACTTGGATCGCCATACGAAGATAGCCAACACTGCAAAATCCTTGAACCCTATTTTGGGAACAGATAAGGACCTGCACGCCATAAACAAGTTTGGGAACAAGAAATTTATTAAACAGCTCTGCCAGCGCAAATATAGACAGCTCCCGCCCCATCCTATTAGTATACGCCCCATATGCTGTTACCTTTTGTTTCCTGGATGTTCCCCAGCTGCCGGCCTCTGCCCCACAAGGGCAATTCGTTGCTTAGGCAGGCCAGTATTGTACACTGAATTATCAGCAACAAAATTATTATTTTTACCCATGCCTGCGTTTTTCTTTCACAACGATAAGCGCAGAATAATAATTCGGGTCCACTGTTTCGAATCTGGAGATGAACCCCAAGGTACTGTCTCTTTTCAGAGTCCTATGTTATAGCTCCGAATTGGCGAGGTTGCGTACCCCGCCGGCCCTACCAAAATCATCTGCATTTTTCAAGGTCCACCTACGTTCAACTTACATCGTAAAACCGGTGTGGCAGCGTCATGGCCTCCAAAACACTTTTGTTGTCCGTACAAAAAAGGCAAGGTCATGTGCACAGGCTAGGACTTTAACTTCACAGTGTCCGTTTTGACCGTGTAGAACAAAAGTTGTCATTATTGTTGTTCCCTTCTTCATGGCGCATAAACAATTGGGGGATTGGCAAAGAATCTGGAATTTGAGGGCAATGTGCATAATGCAAATATCTTACAAATCTTACAAAACTGTGAATTGGAAACGCAAAAGTTGTATAATAGTTCGTGCGGCGTCAGACCAGAATGTGATGGCATGTGTGTGAAAACCTGTGCACACCAGCCATGTAAAATCGTGATTCTAGGGTAGCTGTGGCGTGTGACAGTCGTCTTGCATACGTAACCTGCACCGTAACACAAAAAACCCGAGCGAAGAAAGGCACAGATACACCGTGTAGCATGAAAGAAGCCGGTTAAAGTATTTCGCGCCAAAAAACGAAAGAAAACCGAAGAATATATGCAAATAAGATGTAGAAGCAAACAGGTTGTTAATAAGTACCGCCAAGCTTTTGCCTTCAAAGTACGTAGCAGTCTGAAGGGCCCGGGAAATTTTTTTGGTGTGTACAAAGTATTTAAGACCCATTTTTTTCACTAGAACGAACCATTATCTACTTTCATGCGCCATTTTTTCTTTCGAATGCCCTGCTTTAATACTCCTATTTCAAATTTCCTATCGATCTTGGCTACTTTATGGCAGGAATCTGTAGGACCTGGAGGCGTGTGCCGAAGCTCTGTGCAATGCCGGAGGGGCTATTGCTGCTTGCGATCCTACTGGAGCAACTCCCGCACCTGCCAGAGGAAACTTGGGTATGGAGAACGTTGCCTCAACAACAGCCCGACCAAAGGCCAAGTTTACGTTGGGAGGTGTCCATGCGGCCACCATTGTACGTATTTCTGATCAATTCTTGATTTGCTAGGATGCAAAATAATGTTCTTATACAACATCCCCATAGTCTCATAAAGTGCTCCGGTGAGCTGGAAAGTAATTTACGCCCATGGTTTCACCTGCACACTCACCTAAAGCTTGTAGAATATGACGGTAATTTAATTCTTTGTAATGACGAGAGAGTTGTTACAAACTAGTATCTTGGCCATCTCCAAGGGGTTCGCAGCATCGCAGGCTACAAATATTTATGCATTCTCCCGCTTAGAAAAAAAACTGGAAATACGTGCATTATAGTTGCTTCTACTCTGCAACCCGTTGTTATTTTCGTTCGGCATGAACAAACCCTTTTATTTCCCCTATTTCTGCAGCTAACGTATGCCACCGCAATTATGTTTAGAGATCAGCCAGTTTTGAAGCTGATAAATACCTTTCTCGGGATTCTTACGCTTGCTCAGACAGCGTGGATGCGAGTTGCATAGACTCTGTAGCAGCGTATTCCCATCTGGAGCACTTTGTAAGCGACTGTATCCCTCGAAATTATCTGATGAAGCCTCAACAAAAACGGGATTAGGATGGAAGGGGGGGTGCATAGGCTGGGCATGCTGGCAAGTGATTCTTGATGTCATGTATAACTGCCTACTGCGGCGCTATTCAAACCCTAATTTGAAACAAATATTGGCACAGATTGCTCTAGTGGTCCAAGGCGGGAGAAACAGCAGAGCTTGCGGCCCCTTTACCTTCGTCGGAGGCCCGGCTTTTGCAATTCATATTTCCCAACTTGCCGCTGAAAGTTCTCCATGAGTGGCAGGCGCGGATCGTTTTGTCCGCAGGCTTTCACATTTCTCCCAAAGTGGACCCCATTACCACGCGCTACAACCCGTGGCTACCGCCTTCATGAACTCGGCGTCTTTTCTCCCCACTTGAGGCACGAACACACGTAAGCTGGCGAGGAGAAGAGCACGCAAGAGATCACCCCACGAACGCTGGAAAGAGTGTTCTCAAAGGTCGAGCTGGCCGACGCTGGGCGCTTCTCACGAAGCGCACTCTAACGTGCGCTCAGCCTTTTTCGTGGTATTTTTAACAGTAACGCTGCACGGTGGAACGAAATGCCTAAACAGCTCTGCTGTTAAAAGTCGAGCACGCCGATGGAGTAGGGTCAGTGAACTGTTCCACACACGCGCCCTCCACGTGTGTTCACGGCGGGAAGCGCCCAACCATACAATGATTTCCATGCAGTCCAGACAACAAGTTCGAGGTTTTAGTGGCCGTCTATTTAATACTCCATGGGCCGTACAGCTGTAATAATAAGGGCTAGGAAGAATGCGAAACAAACTAAATGCAAATTGAGACACCACGTTGTATGGTGCTACTGAAATGGTGCCCTTGTTCGACATCTTGCAAGCCTTCGGGCTCCTATGATTTCCAAAGCGAGCTGCCACAGACGTCATGAACATATCCAATGAGTGCGTCTTGCTGAAATGTCACGAGGAGGTCTAATGCTGGTGAACCATTACTTCGAACATATCATTTATCGGTATCGTGTGTCGTAAGGCTAAGATTTGCTTCAAGGCCCTTACTAAGAATCGTGAATGAATGCTTGGGTAATCGGAACGAGCAATGGAAAGAAGGATAACAGCAGTAACGCTTAGAGATAGGAACAAGCTTCCTATATCATTCAAAACACTTCCGTGGGTGACATCGTAGCTCAAATTAATACAATTGTGGATTTCGGATAGGAATGTAACCAAAGAGGAGGAGGAGGAATAAACGTCCCCATGGAGCAGTTAGTCTTGGGGAAGAGTCCTTATTCCAGGACCCCTTGAGACCGTCCGGCTTCTTAGGCCCTCTTCAGCAACCAAAGCTGGTCGTTAGGGTCCGAGCTGGACAGTCCTGTCACCCAGTGCTCAGGGGAGCGGAAGGGCAGCGGGGGGGGGGGGCGGGGGGGGGGGGGTAAATTGGGGTTCTTATCAAAGCCCTACATAAAATGGTAAAGCGTGCCCGGAACCCGCAGAAGTGGCATTGCGACAAGTACAGGGTGGGGCCAGAATGTGGACTCTATTTGGATGGGGAAAGGTGTTTAGATGCCTCAAAGGTGGCGTTCTTGTTATTTTGTGAAGTTTCTATGTGGAGGAGAGTACATTTTTTGCTCCAGGCGGTATTGCTGTGTGATTACTTTGAAGGGCAAGAAGGGGCAGACAAGCCACTGCTCCTGACTAGCTCGGTGTGTCAGATATCGGGAATGCTGGTGGGCAGCTTCGTCTCCGGGCACGTCGGCATGGGCTGGCGCCTAAATAATCATCACGCGGTGTTGTGGAGGATGCTGCAGTGGAATTTTTGTGGTGGGGGGGGGGGGGAGATGAAGCAGCTCTATAAAGTTCTACATGCTTGTTGGCAGCCCGTAATAATGACCTCTACAGGGGTTTGAGCAATTGCTAGGGCGATGGCCACTTCTTCCGCGTTGTAGTGCATGGGTGGTAGGAAGTGATGCACTTGTGAGAACCCGCGGTCAGCGAACCAGTAACGTAACAGAATAAGTACCGGGAAATAAAACTAAAGCTATAGGAAGAGAATTACAGCCAATCTGCCTATGGCTAGGATCCAGCAGATCGCTTCCGGCCACAGAGCGATGTAGACAAGAATTCCACTTCAGCGTAGCGGCATGTACTCAAATCCCCGCGATAGCGGCACAGGCCTGTATCCTGGGAGACCCCCGATCTTCAGTGATGGCTGTGGGGGCCGCACCACCGCTGTCTTCTCGACTTCCTCCGGAAACGGGTGCCAACTGTTAGCTGTAAGATCTTATGCCAAAGGGCATACTATAGCAATTAAAAAAAGTGTATGACCTCATCCGCCACCCTAGATAGAGTGCTTAGGCCCAGTGTGCCATAAAGTCGTATCGTCTAGGATGCTGTCCGTAATCATTTTCGATCGAGAGCATACCTAATTTTCGGGCAGTCTGCCTATTATCTTTTTTATTGCCGTTTGCATTCTCTTTTTCCTTTAACACGTACTTCAAGTGCATTTTTTTATATTTTTTTTAATCACGAGCCCAGTTTCTTTCTCTCAGTTAGCGCCCATTTTCTAGCCAATCCCACTGAGTGGGTATGGGCCATTCTCCTGGCACCAACCAACCAACCAACCGGGTGGAATGGAAGGGTCCAGGGTTCTGAGGGCTGCCTGCACCTATCGCACGGACTAAGCAGTCCTCGGACAACCAGCCCACTACTACCTGTGAGGTGCTGAGTGAGGCCGAGAATGATCCGTCTTCCCGCGCCCGCACACATCTGGTTCTGCACTGAAGGAGACAAAAACGTATACCACAAACGTCATCACGGCAAAGTGGCACATACAACGTGCCACAACGCAGGGGCACCAGTACGCAAGTGCGCAGGCGAGCGAAATCAGTTTTTCGTACACCGGCTCAGGTAATATTTGACCCTCGTTACACCGCAAAAGGTGGTGCGGTAACTTCTAGCAGAATGCCAAATTCAATCGTCACAGTAAGCCGGCACACGTGGCAAACACCACGCAGCCGTAGGTCGCTCCGTGCTTGGGAATGTTTACGGCCGCGCGTTCGAGCAAAGCCGGTCGTGGTTCGGGCGATCCAACGTTGCAGCTCGTGAGGGTGCTTCCTGAGCATGCAAGATGAGGTAGCCGTGGTCTCCTGAAGCCGTCATGAGGACGCCCGGAAACATAGCCAAGTTGCACTGCAAGCGTGTCTTATAGCTGGTCGACGGTCGCGCATTGGATCGCCGGCCTCGACAGTACAACTTGGTGTTCCCGTGTCGCTCGACCAAAAGTCGCCTACCACGGCGACCGTCCAACGTATCCACATCGAGTGCGCCGTACCAAGTTTGACATTTTATCAATCACGGGCGTGTCCTTGAACTGAACTGAGAACTGTTGCTATTTGTCTCATCCTCACCGAACTTCTGTAACCTCGCATTTTGTGTCTTTAGGATATAGTTTATTATCGAAGTCTGCTTGTCCCGTATAACGTCCTAATCATAAACTGGTGCCGTAGCAATAAATGTTTGTCTTCGTCTTCTACGTACTTTTATAGCACCTGTTTCATTTTTGCAACGCGAGATCCGAGTACTAGCCACTAATACCATCGCACAGTGAACGAGATGGTGGGTATGATAGCTTATTTGTGACTGCACCTGCAACACTGCAAGGTGACAATAGGCTGCAAATTTTTGTCCCATTTCCTCGGTTTTGTTCAAAATTTGTCTGGCCTTTGCAAAGGGTGTAGTTTCTGGTAGTTTGTGCCCTTTATGTATGTGCTGAGATGACTTATGGTACGCAAATACTTGCCTGACCCGTAACCCACAGCTTGAATAAAATCGACAACTTACCGCATCGACAACCAACCCTCACAGGTGATATTGTCTTTAACCGTTCCCGCTTCATTTTCTTGCTTCCTAATATAGGATAACAATATAAAGCTAGATCAATGTTTTACTGGGATGGCTAAGTCATTCACACATCCAACTGGTACATAACACAGTATGTACAAAAGCGAGTAGCTAGTGAGTAGTGTTGTTTCCTGAGGTGGACTTAGCCTTGCACGTAACTGCCGCCAATTGCTCCGCCTCGGCGATGACATATCATATCAAAAACAAAAAACGTCGCCGGCCTTGTGATTCAAGACAACATCACTACGAGACGAGATACGTCTCTCGGTACAGTCCAGTAAGACCTCAGAAAGCTTACGTACTCTGTTGCATCATGGGACCCTTCTATTATAAGAAGGTAGTGAAAAAAGTACGGCCGTTACAGTCAGTGTTTCCAATAATTCGAAATATAATCAACACTGCAAGACGCGGCAGAAATGTGTTGAGGCGAGGCTAACGTTGAACCAGTGGGTGAGTGTACGCGCTGAGCCTGCTCTTCTCAATCTTTTCTGCTGCAGGTGACCCACATTTCACCCTGGTTTATGTTACTTTTATGATCAATATGTTTGTAAATACCATTTTTATTTTCAATGGTACCGATTTTAGAGCGAAGCTTTCTACCTCTACCCCAGAAGGGTTCTTTCTATACCGTTGATGTCAACAGAAAACTCCCGTGAACTAATAGAAGAGGTTATACTCACCCCGCCAGGAATCGAACCTGGTATGAATAGAGAAGCGGAGCGAGAGTCCGTTGTCTTACCGATTGAGCTACGAGCACACGTGGAGACGAGGAACACAGACGGTGCACTCACCCTGCACATCTGCGGTTTACCCCCTGATAGCGTCACGGCACCTCTCGCGCCGCTGTGCGCTCCGCCCACGGTGCATGTAGCGGTCATGTACGCCCCTTGCGCATGCACCAATAGTTATAAAAATAAAGGAAGCGCACACCAATGCATGGCATCTCAATTCTCCGTCTCTGCCGCCGATCTGGTCGCCTCCGTCAGCGGCGGCAGAGACGGGGGAGAAGTGAGATCGTCGTAGCACCGTGTTTGAGCTTCCTTTGATTTTATAAAAAGAGTTTCCACTCATGTGCTTCACCAATACAACTCAACTAAGCACCGTTCATCAATCATGCCTAGATCAACCCTTAGCCAAGAATATCTTTTTGAAGTAATAAAAGGTGTGGTTAAGTGCATACCACTTGTCGCTGGTTTCACTCTTTGTAGAGACTCGTGTGAATTCAAGTAACGTCGCATTGATAATCGTTGTGCGTGTCGTTTACAGCTTCGTTTTTCAAACACTTCACAGAGTGAACTGGCGCGAATTTTTATTTATTGTTTGTAGTCAATTGTTGTTTTGGAGAAGTAATTCAAGCCGTTTTTCTTCTTTTCAGTGCGCTGCCTTGGGCGTCCGGGCAATCAATACTGCTTGAATCAGTGGCCAAGTTACTGGGGAGAATAAAACTCATTCTGCAAAATGTGTGCAGCGTTCAGTACTCTTTTTCGATACGATGACAGCTCTCTCCGACTATTCAACGTGTTTGAGACTCAGAAATTTAAGGTGGGCGTCATGGCGACTTTCGAAATGAATTAGTCTCATTTCTTGCGTTCTGTGGTATTTTAATTAAACACCGTACCGGTAAGCTAACAAGCAAGAAGTCGAGTAACTAAAGGACAAGGCGAGAACCCAAGCAAACAGTGGCAGCGTGGATTTTGTCGTGCTCTGTGGATGCGAAACGCTCTCAAGCAGCATCACTTGCGTGGGAGCGGTCAGGCACTAATTGGGCTGGTCGCCGAAGGGGATCCCAAAATGCAAAGAACATCAGGATGCAAGTCCTAACTCAAAGCCTCTGGACATAAAAATAGATACGTGTGAAGTAGAAGTGTGTGAGCCACTAGCGATTTGTAGATGACATCGTCTCCTTGAGCGAGCCATTCCTAAGACCTGCGACTAAATATACAAAGCCTAGAAAATAAAAGAATAACCTTTATTTAAACCAGGGTGTCGAATCGGGAACGAACCGAACCGAACCGAAAACTGGAACCGAACCGGTAGTTTTCCGGCACGGAACCCGAACACGAACCGTTATTTTTTCAACACACTA
The DNA here is from genome assembly GCF_048455015.1 of Haemaphysalis longicornis. Lineage (NCBI taxonomy): Eukaryota > Metazoa > Arthropoda > Arachnida > Ixodida > Ixodidae > Haemaphysalis > Haemaphysalis longicornis. The sequence continues at coordinate 392,001 of NW_027526287.1, forward strand.
AACTCGAACGGCAACTGAACCGGAAAAACAAATAACGATTACCGGTTCACGACAAAACTATTCGACCATCCGCTGTTGATAATGGGCAGTCAACGCCATTCAGGGGTTTTTCACTTTCACGCACTATATTTTTTCGCAACTTCGGACGCACTTTCCCTTCAGGTCTGTCTCAGCATTGTGGACGTTCTCTTTGTCATTATAACATAAAGGAAGGAATGGGCATAAATGTTGCAGTAGCATTTTCTTGCTGGTAGCTCGAGCAGAGTGCTAGGCTGAGCAAATGAAAGTTAATATTCTCGGCAGACTGCGTGCGATATGAAATCTTCACTTCGCCCTTCCCCCGCTTCTTCTGTGTAACAAAAATCGAGGCGAAGGATTGCTGCCCTTCGCAAAGCCGAATGTCAACACCCGAAATGTGCGCAGTTGTCGCGTTTTTTTTTATAATTTTTTTAAAAAAAGGTAGCACGCCTGGAAAGGGTAAATACTCGACAATAGTGACCCTCAAAGGCTGTTTGGTGTCTAAGAGTTGGCTGCTGGCCACAAGGATGCGGATTCGACCATCGCACAGGGCTGCCGTCTTTCTGATACACTAGACCAACGCAAACTTCCATGTGTTGAGATTTAGACGCACGTTGAAGATTCTTAGGTGGCCTAAATCGCTCAGCAATGCATCTCGTTGGGCTAGTTGGTTCTCCATACTTAGACGTACAACTGCGCATACGGCCGAGAGAGGGAAAAGAAGAACCGGACGAGCGCAGACTCACAACTAGTTTAATAAAAAAATGGGGACATGCGCAAACATGTCCCCATCTTTATCACATGATAGAACGGTTTAAAAACTCGTACTTATTTCCATACAAAGTTATGGATGGGTCACTGACACTCTGCTCGCCATGCTTTCGAATGAAAAAGGCCTCGAATAATTATCTTACCATCTGTTCTCGGCTTTTGCTCAGCACCTTCGTCTGGTTCAGAACCAGCTCGCATGGCTTGCTTTCACAAGCTACGCCGTGGTGCGGAAGGTGGGAGCCAGTTTTGTTTCGCATAGGGAGCTGGTGTTCCCTCAAACGGTCGTTTAGACAGCGGCCTCTTTGACCGATGCACACCCACCCGCATGTCAGCAAGATCATGAACACCACCCAGGTTGCGCACTTCCCGTATGGCGTTGTATGTCGTTTAAGGCAAACTGGTGTCTTTTCCATTCCTTTCAGAATCTTGGGGCATCGGCTAGACAACATATAAGGGGCAGAAAAACGACTGGCCCTTTGTGCTTGTTAGCCACATTTTTAAGGTTGTGTGCCACTCGATGGATATACGGAACAACTACCGGTTTCTTGCGCCTAAGGCCATCTGTCCTCGCCTATGGCCGTCGGCCATGCCACCACAGGATTCAGGAAGGTTTAGACGCTCAGTTTGCCAGATTGCTTGCGGATGGGCTTCCCTTAATGGTTGGGACAGCGGTGGCCGAGTCCTTGCGATAGAAGATGAAGGGAAACGCAAATCAAAGGACAGACATCCTTAGACGCAAGAAACCGGGGGTTGTTCCGTACATCCATCGAGTGGCACACAACCTGAACAATGTGGCTAACAGGCACAAAGGGCCAGTCGTTTTTGCTGCCCCTTATGTGTTGTCTAGCCGGTGCCCCAAGATCCTGAAAACAATGGAAAAGACACCAGTATGCCTTAAACGACATACAACGCCACACAGGAAGTTCCCAACAGGGGGGGGGGGGGGAGTGAGGTTACTGTGAGAGGGAAAGAGGTTCCCAGCCTGCACACCACATATGTATCGCAGGGACAGAAAGGTAAGGGGACGGGGTAGAAGTATGGGTTGAGGTAGTGGTACAAAGGTGGTTGGGGCAGGAAAAGGAAGGGTAATGGGGAAGAGAAGATAGTTCAGCGACCATCGGCCGGGAACGGGAAAACTATCAGCGGGAATTTTTTTTGAACATGAAAGGAAAATTTCCTTGTTTGAAACGAAAAATCAGAAAACTCTACAAGTATTAAAGGAAAAATAACAAACACTAAACCTTAAGAACACCGGGGGGGGAGGGGGGGGGGGGGTAAGTACATGATTTTGCTAACATGCCGGCGGGTGTGCATCGGTCAAAGAGGCCGCTGGCTAAACGACCGTTTGAGGGAACACCAGCTGCCTATGCGAAATAAAACTGGCTCCGGCCTTCCGCACCAAGGCGTAACTTGTGAAAGCAAGCCATGCGAGCTGGTTCTGAACCAGACGAAGGTGCTGAGCAAAAGCCGAGAACAGATGGTAAGATAATTATTCGAGGCCTTTGTCATTCGAAAAAATAGCGAGCAGAGTGTCAGTGACCCATCCATAACTTTGTATGGAAATGAGAACAGATTTTTAAACCGTCCTATCGTGTGATAAAGATGGGGACATGTGTGCGCATGTGCTGGGGCGGGTATACAACCATGTTCAACTTTTCGATAAACTAGTTGTGGGTGTGGGCTCGTCCTGTCTCTTCTTTTCCATGTCCCGTACGTCATAGAGTTTCTTAGTAAGTATACTAGAGAGGAAACTGCGACTGGTAAGCCATGTCGTCGTGGGGGTTCATGGGAAGACCCCCGTTTTTGGCTTGGGCTTGGCATGACAATTGGATTCTTAAGCGGTTTTTGGATTTGCTTTCTTCACTGTGCATTAACACGTTTACGAGCTACAATGAAGCCTAAGTCCTACCTGTTCTGCGGCAGCCGTGTTCGGTGAAACAGCAGGCAGTGCGTGATCGCACCTGACGTTGCTCATGCCGCAGTCGAAGGACGTATGACTGAGCGGGTAATATGCCACCGCGAAATTTGTAGCCAACAAAAAGAAGAAACAAAACGTACTTCGACGAAGACAAGATACGACAGATACGGGCGTTTGAATGCGTCTTATCTTGTCATCGTCCACGACTCTTTAACGCCATGTCCTCTTCTTTTTGTTAAACTAGCTGACGGTCGGTGCACCGGTTCACCATGAAAGCGACGTTTTCATAGGCACGCTCAAAAAACTTTCCAAACCCTTCAAACAACTTATTATTTCAAATAATGGTAAAATTAATAAAATCAGAGTCTCTAATAAGTCCCCCCCCCCCCGCCCAAATATCAACATTATTCGTAACTACAACCTTGGCCTGCAGAATAGCAGGCATAACTGTTCCGGCATTACGTCCATTAAATTACGCCCACATCCCCCTTCGCGTGAGAATCCCTGCTATAAGCGTAATCAATACGATGGAAAACACCAATGGAACCCCCCATGAGATGCGTTACATCACACCAGGGTTTTCGCCTCCTCAATCGCACGCATACAAACTTAGTTAAATAGCCAATGACTATGAGAGCTGCCCTCTGAGGTCAAACGGAAGGCAATGGTTCCGCGCATCAGTGATGTTCTTGGAAGATTCGGGCTCCAAGAATGAAAATACTGACGAGCAACTTCTTCCTAAAGAAGTAGTTAAAAATTGCCTTTAAAAACAATGTGAATATAAGAGACCGCAAAGCAGTGAAATAAAAAATTGAATGTCAGCAATAAATGTGTGTTCTGCAAGACTTCATTAATCGTAGAGGGGCCCTTAGTAGGCTCGCTAGTTGCTTCTACGACCAAGTGTCTTCTTACACGCGCATTCAAGACTTGATAGCTCTTATTCCTTTACCCGTTTATTTATTGATAACTCAGCCTCTGGCTTATAAAGTTCACATGCAAACAGTAGCTAGCTCTTATTTCTTTACCTGCCTATTTATTGACAGCTCAGCCCTCTAGCTTATAAATTTTACATGCAAATCGTAGATGACGCCAACAAGTACACACCAAAGTTAGAACAACTATTTTGCAAATTTTCAGGTTTTTTGCACAGCTTTGACGTCGTGCACAAAAGATAACCCCAAATCACGAGCTGTGCAGTAGAGCAGGTGTCTCAAACTCACTTCAGTTAGCAGGCCGCCGTCACGAAATTTAGTACCGCTATAGCCGGGACAGCGAAACTTGAAACGAGAGGGAGCCTGGGGTAACAAAATCCCCGATAACGCTGCCATTTTAAAGAAACAAGTTCTTTTCCACATGATGTAAATACGCCGGGTCATTTCAGTTATTTCTGAACGGAATTTGGCGTGAGTATTCAAGAAACATATCGATACCCGTCGTATCGATACTCACGCATTCCCTGTAGAAAAAACAAAAATAAATGAACGAAGACACTCATGAGCAGACCGGGCCGCAATTAAAAAGTGCGCAAGCAGCATGCGAAACGCTAGCCGCGTGTTTCAGACACCTGCAGTAGAGCTTCTAAATTGCACATGTCGCATGGTAGAGCCAACTTTCGTACCTTTAGAAACGGGACCAGTGGTTTGCAGAATGCGCAAAAAGGGCAGTGTATCCGGGAAGTTAACAAGGTATTTGAGAGAACTAGGCTCGAATACTCATATCTGTCAGATATTCTTAGTGGACTATGAGGGGCAATATTCAGACGGAAAGCAAGAATTGGTGCATGGTCTTCGAATGATTAGTAAAAAGTGTAGTGTAATGCTGGAGGTGCTATATCTACCAATGGATGCAAAGCCAAAGAACACTGGGAAAAGAAATAAATTTCAGTAATGTTCGCTTGAAGGGAGCACAATAAAATATTACCCCTAAAACAACAGTTCGACGCACTATGTCCCAGTGTAGCTGACAAACCGTCTTGAACGGAAAAGTACGGCACCATTTATAAGAGAAATAAATAATGTGTTAGAAACCAATGAAGTACCGGCAAATTGGCAACAGGTCAGGATGAATTTACCTTCAATGAAAAGGTCGCAAAGCTAACATTATGCGTACAGACCAATTACACCAACACCAGTCGTGTAAAGATTCGTGCAAAAATGCGTGCCTCGAAGAATTGTTATAAATTATATATTTCATATTTTCATATTTAAGAACATCAATTTTATATTTCAGAACATCAGGCAATGTGTCCACGTCCCTTTTCGACGACTACAGCGGTGACAATTAGAATTACGCTCAGCTCGCTTCAAATACCTGTAGTCGACTATGACGATAACGACAGAAACAGTGCTTTGTTTACGGCGCCCGCCGACTGCCCCAAATACATATAATTCATTTTAGAAGCACGTCCCAGCAAAATAAACGCAATAAAGTGAGTAGGAGAAGTGAGATCGAATATGGAGTCGCCTTTTGAAGCCAGGAGCTCTTCAGCTCCAGTGAATACGTCAACGGCAGGTGTTGTTGACGTATTCAAGGAAAATGAAAATACGACAGCAAGCATAAAAAGGCTGCGAATTTGAACAAGAAGAAAAACTTATAAGCAAAAGTTTGAAACCATGCCGCCTATAAACAGAGAGAGAAATGCTAGACAATATTTTCTTCTTTCTGTCAAGCCTTGGGCGCGACGTCAACCTAAAGGAAAGACCATGCAAACACCGAAGGAATGACCTTTAAATGCCAAGTGATGCCCTATTTTTTAACATGGTTCATCCCCTCATGCATGTGAAAGCGTGAAACGCAACGTTAAATAAACAGGAGGAGAACTAATATTTAATAAGTGTTTTTAAGTATCTACCTCATTTAGTCGCATATGCTAAGTGAAACTAATTGAAAGTGTCAGGCTTGAGGGGCATAGCACAAGAACTAACAAAGCGGCTTGATATGAAACTATAAAATAGCAGACAGAAAGATGCAACACAGCCCCTCGACGTTTAATTTGTGGGTTTCTGACCATGCTCATGATAACGGCAGCAACTTTTCCTAGTCAATTATAGTGCAGCAAAGAGACCGTATTTGAAGGTGTTAGGTCTCCTGTAGTAAGTGCTTGAATAATCATTCACAATGCAATACCTTCATTACCGTCATATAGATTATTTATAATGCCAACCAGATTGTAGGAATGATTTGGTATCGTCAGCCAAAACAAATATTTTACACCTCAGACTTTCTTTTGAGTGTCAGCCTTTAAATATACTTGTATTGCTGTTGAACTGTGTTCACTTGTATCGCCCACCCTGCTTGGACTTATTGCCCGCAGTATGTTATAAATAAATAAATAATAATCGTTTATTCAATAGATAGGGGCTTTGCACAATTCCTGTAAAACATTGAACCGGGGCTTCTTATTGCCCCCTGTTGATGGGTAGTTGCCCGAACCTCAAGGCATATAGTTCCGGCCACTGTAGCCGGGCACTATTTCTAACGCTTTAGCAGGACAATATTTTTACCGACTGTGAGAACAATAGCCTTGTTGTCGTGACACATATCCAGAGCGAACAAATGCCACAAAGCATTGAAAGGTGATGCCGCCCTGTATGTAAACCCCGACACTTACCTCGCAGATTCTTTTATGTTTCTTTTTTCCGCCTAGACCGAATGGTTTCCCAAACGCCCAAAGTTTCTTGCCTGTTTTTAGCGTTTTCGCACTTGCGTTTAACTTGTATTCATGTTCAGACGTGAAGAAAATGTTTGGTTTAACGTTTCTCATCGATTAACCTTTTGAGCGTGACCGTTATTTTGTTCACAGTTTTCTAAGAAACTATTGCTGCAGAACATTTAGATTAATCGTACTTTTTTCCTTAGTTCCAAAGCATCAAATGAGTACGTAGAAGAAAATCTCCGTAACTTCCGACGTAACCTCTGCGTAGCACCTTGCGTAAGGCAGAAACCGAGACGTGGGTGTTGTATTACCTCTGTTTCTAGCTTCATTTTTGGGCCCGCTCATACCATAACCAAAATTTATTTCTACGTTTGCGCATTTTCGCTTGAAAAATATATTATATTTGTTATACACATCATCGGTGGTAAACTTGTTTAACTCACCACTATTACCTATTATCAAAATCTCCATCACCACTATTACAAAATCTCTTGCTGTTTTTAGACTGAGGGCATTCGTTAATTTTTTCGTTATTCAAGCTCTAATACGGGGTTGTACGCTTTATTCTGGCCCCAAGGCGTCTTTCTGATCTCCACAACCACCCCCAATGCACGTCAAAATGACGTCAGTTTATCAATCACGAACCCGACCGTCACTCTCGTGCTACGAACGTGAAAAGGCTGTCTCTAAAGGGTCTTTTTTTGTCACCTTCCTTGTAAACAACGTTTTGAGAAGTGTACACGTTAAGGGAAAAATTTCAGCGGTCGTTCATCGTATAAAAGTGAGAAAGGCGGCTGAATGGTAATGCCAAGCCATGACGATGTCCATCCTGCAAATCGTGATCGCTTATTCTGTGGTGTTGTCTTGTATTGCCCGAACGTTTTCTGGCTTTGCTGGCGAAAAAATGCTGCAGCAGAAAGTTGATTTTGATGGAAATGTCATTACGTACCGTCCGGTAAGCGAATTATTGTTCTATAATCTCTTGTTTTATTTTTGGTAGTGTAAAGGGCTGAGGAGTCTTTCCTGCACTTCAGTTATCGTGTTCCAGAAAATGCTATGTAATAGTGAGCCTTGAAATCGCATAAAATATTCATGCGCAATGCGAGTCAACCTTACATCAGACCAGGACAATGCAGGGTAACGACGAATCGGCATCGCCATCTCGTGCCCTTCCTGCTGATTGATAAAGATTACCAGCCTCTCCGTTACGTACCCAATGAACAGATATATCTACATAGTTCTCACGGATAGCACATGACCGCAGTTCCCGTTTTTTTTATAAAAAGGAAAACGAAGGGAAAAAGAAGGCCTTATCCTACTCCTATAGCCAGGAAGAGAGATGATTACATGGCAAAGGATGGTGTCACGTTATTCCTCTTGGAGAGATCCGTGGTGACTGGTGCAGAACGTACAAATTCGCTAGTTGGTAGCTGTTCATCTTGAAAGTGGAAGCGCTCACAAAACAGGGACGAAAGTAGAAAAAACAGACGACACGGCGCTAACTCCAAAACTATTTGTTTATTGAAAAGAAACTCAAATAAATACTTTCAACACCTCACGTGGTGCGTTCATCTCGCGCAAGATAAAACCATGAAAGTAACTTCCTACGGGGATTGAATACATAAGGGTGTACTCGGTGCAGCTAAAACACATAAACTTCGTCTTCCTTTTCGTGCAATAGTAAGTGAAAGAGGCGCTTGGCAGCGAGAGGTGCCTGGTTTTCTGCAAAAGCATTTGCACAACCTTACTGTATGCGACCAATTCTTCATCCCTAACTCTGATGAATTTGTGAGTTTTCTTAAGCTGTCGAATCCGGGTGCCTGCGATTTATTCAGTATTGATGTCCAGGACCTATGTTATTCCAAGCCTTGTGATGATCTGATTAAGAGTGTCCGGCTGTGCATCACCGAAGATAATGACGAGGTGAAGTTCGTCAGCTCTTGTGGTGTGTATGTCAACACCTTCCTGGAAATAGTATCGTTTTATTTGAGGTCCACTTTTGTGGAATGGGAAGGAAAGTTTTATCAACAAAAAACAGGCGCGTGCATAGCGTCTAAAGTTGCCCCTGTTCTTAGCGACATACTTCTAGGAAGGACTGACAGACAAATTGAGAAAAACTTGGAAGAGGCGGCCAGTAAAATTGTCAGATACGTCGACGACTTTCTTGTAATTGTAAAGCCTGATAGCCTCGACCAAAAGGTGACCAGGTTTTGAACCTTTTTAAACAGTACGGCTGTGGGCTGAGTTTGACAGTTCAGTTGCCAAAGGAACATAAATTACAGTTCCTGGATCTGAGGCTGCATCGAGAAGAAAAACATATATGCTCGTCATACTTCCCGCGTTCAAAGAAGCCGATACTAAACTTCAAATCTGGCCACTCAAAGATTGTTAAAATGGGGATTGGTGTTTCTTGTCTGCGAGTATCCCTCACAAAATCGTGCACGGAAAAAATATCCAGTAGTTTCACAAGCCAGCTAGAAAGACTAAAAAAGGATGGTTTTTCGCAATCTGTCATTCAAAAGATAATCCTTAAGTTAATAAAAGGAGCTAAATCAGATTGGGGGGGGGGATGAGAAAAAGACAATAGGGGAAAAAACCTGTCGTCATTCCGTATATGCACAAGATGTCGCACGGGTTAAAAAGTGTTGCTAACCAGTGTGACGTCGACGTGGTTTTCTCGGTCCTAAACAAACTGACTAGGTTATGCGGCAAAATAGGCATAATATTATCACCACGTGAGAAGCCGCTAAGAAAACAAGCATGCCAAGTAAATCATTCTTCCCCCTTTGTGCGTTGTGCAACATGTGTTGTTTATTTGATACCGATGACGTGTGGCGACACTTATGTAGGACAAACTGTGCGATGTTTAAACATTCGTCTGCAAGAACACAACAACGGTGAAAGATCAAAGCAGGGCTCCCAACTATGGGAACACTGCACCACGCATGGGTGTTCACCCATATTCTGCGATACCAAAGTTTCGTCACGGCATCGAGATAAAAGAACTCTAAAGCTGATAGAAACATTCCACATTAAAAGGTAAGGAGATAGATGCGTTAGTTCCCCGTCAATTTTTATAACTGACAAAAAATATTTTTATCTGTGCAAGTCATTGCGATCGTAGCGGTTTCGCGTTATGTTATGGTTTCGCTGTTTTAATTCCCTTACCCTTTAATTGTAGCGTGTACGCCCGTATGTATTTAATCCCCATATCAAGTGACTTTCATGGTTTTATCTTGCGCGAGATGAACGCACCCCGTGAAATGCTGAAAGGGGATATTTGTGGTGTTTATTTTCAATAAATAAATAGTTTAGAGTTAGTGCCGTGTCGTCTATGTTTTTTCTACTTTCCTCCCTGTTTTGTGAGCGCTTCCACCTGCAAGATGGTGCCTGGTGTTATACCGTACTCACCAAAGTCTAGAGTGATTGAAAACGCTCCTGAACACAAAATACAACCTAATTTATTATCAAAGAGCGAGCAACTCCCTTTGTTCATAAGCCCTTTAAAAAGCAGTGTTCACATTTATGTTTGTGCGTTTTTTAATGTACACGTGATCACATCATGTCTCTTCCAATAAATTTGGAAGAATACTTAACCCGAAATGTTCTGTGAGACCAAAGTATCTCAGCTTTATTCGAATTACGGAGTTCAGATGTTTGACACGAAATTCCCACGTTGCTAAATGATTGGTAAAGTCATCAATAAACACTATTAAAGCTAATTTGTAAACGTTATCGCGTTATGTTATAGTGATACATCATAGCACTCACCTGCACTTGCGCAATTCCTGCGTTAAAATGTACTTTTGGTTAAACAGCACTTGAAAAATGTTTGGAGAACCGTAATGTTTCAAGCATATTGCTATCACTGCCATTGCCATGTAAAAATGAATGCAGCAGCGTTTAAGAGACGTCATTATTGCACGTTCACGTGAACGAGCCCCATATTTTTCAATGCTTCCCTATAATAAAGCGTTATCGATATTTCTAATTGCATTTGACAGCGTGTGTTGTGCGCCATTATTGTTAACCTTTTTAACTTTGAGATGCTCGCATGACTGCTGCTAATATCTTAATTATTCTCAAGCCTCAGATGGAAGGCCTTTTTTGCACCCTGTCATTTGCTAGTGAAGGATAGTTCTCAGAAATTTAATAAGTTGAAATGAAGGGAATAAAGAAGGCTAAGACGAGTTACGTCTCATATACAACGAATATAAAGGCACGCTAATGATAGTTAGGACCGCGGGGAGGTTCCCCTGGAATAATTGGCAGATTATGGTGCAAGATTGGTCCGAAAATAATTCACTCCATGCACGTTTATGGTACTAGATAACAAAGTTTAAATTTGGGAACATATGACCAATTAACACCTCCCGAGCCATGGCACATTTTTGCTCGCTATTGGAAGGACGCATAAAAACAAAATGCAAGACCAAATGAACAAAGCTTTCTGGCCTTTTTAATATTCGGTATTTACAGAAGTCCGGTGTTTGCAGAAGGCACAGTATGATTGACCAAGCGCCATCCAAGCAAGGGGCCGAACTCCCCGCACGTCCCTCTCAGAGTCTTCTTCCTCTTCCCTTCTTGATGATAATCCCGAATTTATAATGATGTCTCGGAACAATATAAATACGAAAACTGTCGA